>NW_025901484.1:0-49536 GCF_022539505.1 Lolium rigidum
ACATCTGTGTCGTTACCTCTTCTTCTGCTTGGGTGATTCCTCGCCATGCTCCCGACCGGTCGAGGTCTCTTGTGGTGGACCCGAAGTGTGTCTTGCGCACCTTTGATACGTCTCAAACGTATCTATAATTTCTTATGTTCCATACTACTTTTATGATGATACTCACATGTTTTATACACATTATATGTCATTATTATGCATTTTCCGGCACTAACCTATTGACGAGATGCCGAAGAGCCGATTCTGTTGTTTTCTGCTGTTTTTGGTTTCAGAAATCCTACAAAGGAAATATTCTCGGAATTGGACGAAATCAACACCCAGGGTCTTATTTTTGCACGAAGATTCCAGAAGTCCGAAAGGGAAACGAACTGGGGCGATGAGGCGCCGACACAACGAGGCGGCGTGGCTGCGCGGCCACGGTGTGCGGGGCCCTCGTGTCGCCCCTAAACCTACTCTTCCGCCTACTTAAAGCCTTCGTCGCGAATACCCCGAGCACCGAGAGCCACGATACGGAAAACCTTCCGCAGACGTCGCCGCCGCCAATCCCATCTCGGGGGATTCAGGAGATCGCCTCCGAGCACCCTCGTCGGAGAGGGGAATCATCTCCGGAGGGCTCTTCATCGCCATGATCGCCTCCGGATCGATGTGTGAGTAGTTCACCCTCGGACTATGGGTCCATAGCAGATAGCTAGATGGTTGTCTTCTCCTCATTGTGCTATCATGTTAGATCTTGTGAGCTGCCTATCATGATCAAGATCATCTATTTGTAATGCTACATGTTGTGTTTGTTGGGATCCGATGAATATTGAATACTATGTCAAGTTGATTATCAATCTATCATATATGTTGTTTATGTTCTTGCATGCTCTCCGTTGCTAGTAGAGGCTCGGCCAAGTTGATACTTGTGACTCCAAGAGGGAGTATTTATGCTCGATAGTGGGTTCATGCCTCCATTGAATGCGGGACGAGTGACGTAAAGTTCTAAGGTTGTGGATGTGCTTGTTGCCACTAGGGATAAAACATTGATGCTTTGTCTAAGGATATTTGTGTTGATTACATTACGCACCATACTTAATGCAATTGTCTGTTGTTTGCAACTTAATCTGGAAGGGGTTCGGATGATAACCTGAAGGTGGACTTTTTAGGCATAGATGCATGCTGGATAGCGGTCTATGTACTTTGTCGTAATGCCCCGATTAAATCTCATAGTACTCATCATGATATATGTATGTGCATTGTTATGCCTTCTTTATTTGTCAATTGCCCAACCGTAATTTGTTCACCCAACATGCCATTTATCTTATGGGAGAGACACCACTAGTGAGCTGTGGACCCCGGTCCATTCTTTACATCCGAAATACAATCTATCGCAATTGTTCTTTGCTGTTCTTCGCAAACAAACATCATCATCCACACTATGCATCTAATCCTTTGTTTACTGACAAGCCGGTGAGATTGACAACCTCATCTGTTACGTTGGGGCAAAGTACTTTGATTGTGTTGTGCAGGTTCCACGTTGGCGTCGGAATCCCTGGTGTTGCGCCGCACTACACTCCGCCACCAACAACCTTCACGTGTTCCTTGACTCCTACTGGTTCGATAACCTTGGTTTCTTACTGAGGGAAAACTTACTGCTGTGCGCATCACACCTTCCTCTTGGGGTCCCCAACGGACGTGTCGACTACACGCCAGCAAGACTTTTTCTGGCGTCGTTGCCGGGGAGATCAAGACACGCTGCAAGGGGAGTCTCCCACATCCAATCTCTTTACTTTGTTTTTGTCTTGCTTTGTTTTACTTTATTTACTGCTTCTTGCTCTTATATCAAAAACGCAAAAAAAATAGTTGCTAGCTTTACTTTATTTACTGTCTTGTTCTCTATATTGAAAACACAAAAAAATTAGTTACTTGCATTTACTTTATTTACCTTTTGTTTATTTCATCATGTTTCCTCCTAAGTACACTCTAAAAGACATACCGGTGGGACGAGGGTCTATAATTGGAAGAGATAACATAGAAGATTTTTTCACTCATGTTAGTACAGCTGAAGATTTTGAGGATAGACACTTGGTAGAACTTGCTCCTACTTATGAAATTGCTGCTGCTTCTTTAGTACACATGTTGGAAACTAAATTTGTTAATCTCAATCCTGTAATTCAACACATATTTCTTACACTCTTTGATATGGAGGAAGGAGAAAAGAATGATTTTGTCTTAGAAACCCTTCTTAAAGAATTTGGTGGTGTAGCAAGAGAGGCTAGAAAAGTCTTTATTAAATATAAGATGCTTGGCTCTTATACCAACTTTGCTAGTACCCTTGAAAAAATGGAAAAAGATAGATTAAAGTACACTAATAAAGTTTATTGTGAAGGGGAGATTAAGACATCAATACCTTGCAAGCTCCTAGGAATGCATGAAGCTCTAGAAAATAACTATGGTTGGCTTGTTCCCGAAAATTTGTTTGATGAGAATAGCAAGCCTAAGAGTAAGGAAAAAGGAGCCTCTGAAACTTACATAGATAAGATACAATGCATACTTGAGAAAACTCCAACCCCCTTTGTTGATGCTTCGTCTCTTGACAATACTTGATTCACACTTTCTGCGCCAAGCTGAAAGGCGTTAAAGAAAAGCGCTTATGGGAGACAACCCATTATTTTACTTCTCACTTTTATTTTATATTTGAGTCTTGGAAGTTGTTACTACTGTAGCAACCTCTCCTTATCTTTATTTTATTGCATTGTTGTGCCAAGTAAAGTCTTTGATAGTAAAGTCAATACTAGATTTGGATTACTGCGCCAGAAACAGATTTCTTGCTGTCACGAAATTGAGCCGCCCCTGCTGTAGAAAATTTAGAAAAATCTGCCAATTTACGTGCGTGATCCCCAGATATGTACGCAACTTTCATTCAATTTGGGTATTTTCATCTGAGCAAGTCCAGTGCCTCTAAAAAATTCGTATTTACGGACTGTTCTGTTTTGACAGATTCTGCCTTTTATTTCGCATTGCCTGTTTTGCTATTCTTGATGGATTTCTTTGTTCCATTAACTTTCAGTAGCTTTGTGCAATGTCCAGAAGTGTTAAGAATGATTATGTCACCTCTGAATATATGAATTTTCAATTATGCACTAACCCTCTAATGATATTGTTTTGAGTTTGGTGTGGAGGAAGTTTTCAAGGGTCAAGAGAGGAGGATGATACAATATGATCAAGAAGAGTGAAAAGTCTAAGGTTGGGGATGCCCCCGTGGTTCATCCCTGCATATTTTAAGAAGACTCAAGCATCTAAGCTTGGGGATGCCCAAGGCATCCCTTCTTCATCGACAACTTATCTGGTCACCTCTAGTGAAACTATATTTTTATTCCGTCACATCTTATGTGCTTTACTTGGAGCGTCTGTTTGTTTTTGTTTTTGTTTTTGTTTGAATAAAATCGGATCCTAGCATTCTTTGTTTGGGAGAGAGACATGATGCGTGTAGTTGACACGTCCGTTGGGAACCCCAAGAGGAAGGTGTGATGCGCACAGCAGCAAGTTTCCCTCAGTAAGAAACCAAGGTTTAATCGAACCAGTAGGAGTCGAGAAGCACGTCGAAGGTTGATGGCGGCGGGATGTAGTGCGGCGCAACACCAGGGATTCCGGCGCCAACGTAGAACCTGCACAACACAACCAAAGTACTTTGCCCCAACGAAACGGTGAGGTTGTCAATCTCACCGGCTTGCTGTAACAAAGGATTAGATGTATAGTGTGGATGATGATTGTTTGCGAGAAAACAGTAGAACAAGTATTGCGGTAGAATGTATTCGATGTAAAAGAATGGACCGGGGTCCACGGTTCACTAGAGGTGTCTCTCCCATAAGATAAATAGCATGTTGGGTGAACAAATTACAGTTGGGCAATTGACAAATAGAGAGGGCATGCCCATGCACATACATGATATAATGAGTATAGTGAGATTTAATTGGGCATTATGACAAAGTACATAGACCGCTATCCAGCATGCATCTATGCCTAAAAAGTCCACCTTCAGGTTATCATCCGAACCCTTCCAGTATTAAGTTGCAAACAACGAGACAATTGCATTAAGTATGGTGCGTAATGTAATCAATAACTACATCCTCGGACATAGCATCAATGTTTTATCCCTAGTGGCAACAGCACATCCACAACCTTAGAACTTTCACATCATCGTCCTGCATTTAATGGAGGCATGAACCCACTATCGAGCATAAATACTCCCTCTTGGAGTTAAGAGTAAAAACTTGGCCGTAGCCTCTACTAATAACGGAGAGCATGCAAGATCATAAACAACACATAGGTAATAGATTGATAATCAACATAACATAGTATTCTCTATCCATCGGATCCCAACAAACACAACATATAGCATTACGGATAGATGATCTTGATCATGTTAGGCAGCTCACAAGATCCGACAATGAAGCACATAAGGAGAAGACGACCATCTAGCTACTCGCTATGGACCCATAGTCCAGGGGTGCTACTCACTCATCACTCCGGAGGCGACCATGGCGTTGAAGAGTCCTTCGGGAGATGATTCCCCTCTCTGGCAGGGTGCCGGAGGCGATCTCCTGAATCCCCCGAGATGGGATTGGCGGCGGCGTCTCTGTAAGGTTTTCCGTATCGTGGCTCTCGGTACTGGGGGTTTCGCGACGAAGGCTTTAAGTAGGTGGAAGGGCAGGTCATGGGGCCACACGAGGGGCCCACACGCTAGGGCCGCGCGGCCAGGGCCCAGGCCGCGCCGCCCTAGTGTCTGGCCACCTCGTGGCCCCACTTCGTAAGTCCTCCGGTCTTCTGGAAGCTTTGTGCAAAAATAGGACCCTGGGCGTTGATTTCGTCCAATTCCGAGAATATTTCCTTACTAGGATTTCTGAAACCAAAAACAGCAGAAAACAACAACTGGCTCTTCGGCATCTCGTTAATAGGTTAGTGCCGGAAAATGCATAAATATGACATAAAGTATGCATAAAACATGTAGATATCATCAATAATGTGGCATGGAACATAAGAAATTATCGATACGTTGGAGACGTATCAGCATCCCCAAGCTTAGTTCTGCTCGTCCCGAGCAGGTAAACGATAACAAAGATAATTTCGGAGTGACATGCCATCATAACCTTGATCATACTATTGTAAGCATATGTAATGAATGCAGTGATCAAAACAATGGTAATGACATGAATAAACAAATGAATCATAAAGCAAAGACTTTTCATGAATAGTACTTTCAAGACAAGCATCAATAAGTCTTGCATAAGAGTTAACTCATAAAGCAATAAATCAAAGTAAAGGTATTGAAGCAACACAAAGGAAGATTAAGTTTCAGCGGTTGCTTTCAACTTATAACATGTATATCTCATGGATATTGTCAATGTAAAGTAATATAACAAGTGCAATATGCAAGTATGTAGGAATCAATGCACAGTTCACACAAGTGTTTGCTTCTTGAGGTGGAGAGAGATAGGTGAACTGACTCAACATAAAAGTAAAAGAAAGGCCCTTCGCAGAGGGAAGCACTGATTGCTATATTTGTGCTAGAGCTTTGGTTTTGAAAACAAGAAACAATTTTGTCAACGGTAGTAATAAAGCATATGTGTTATGTAAATTATATCTTACAAGTTGCAAGCCTCATGCATAGTATACTAATAGTGCCCGCACCTTGTCCTAATTAGCTTGGATTACCGGGATTGTCATCGCAATACACATGTTTTAACCAAGTGTCACAAAGGGGTACCTCTATGCCGCCTGTACAAAGGTCTAAGGAGAAAGCTCGCATTGGATTTCTCGCTTTTGATTATTCTCAACTTAGACATCCATACCGGGACAACATAGACAATAGATAATGGACTCCTCTTTAATGCATAAGCATGTAGCAACAATTAATGTTCTCATATGAGATTGAGGATATATGTCCAAAACTGAAACTTCCACCATGGATCATGGCTTTAGTTAGCGGCCCAATGTTCTTCTCTAACATTATGCATGCTCTAACCATTAAATGAGTGGTAAATCTCCCTTACTTCGACAAGACGGACATGCATAGCAACTCACATGATATTCAACAAAGAGTAGTTGATGGCGTCCCCGAGAACATGGTTATCGCACAACAAACAACTTAATAAGAGATAAAGTGCATAAGTACATATTCAATACCACAATAGTTTTTAAGCTATTTGTCCCATGAGCTATATATTGCAAAGGTAAAGGATAGAAATTTTAAAGGTAGCACTCAAGCAATTTACTTTGGAATGGCGGAGAAATACCATGTAGTAGGTAGGTATGGTGGACACAAATGGCATAGTGGTTGGCTCAAGGATTTTGGATGCATGAGAAGTATTCCCTCTCGATACAAGGTTTAGGCTAGCAAGGTTATTTGAAACAAACACAAGGATGAACCGGTGCAGCAAAACTCACATAAAAGACATATTGTAAACATTATAAGACTCTACACCGTCTTCCTTGTTGTTCAAACTCAATACTAGAAATTATCTAGACTTTAGAGAGACCAATTATGCAAACCAAATTTTAGCAAGCTCTATGTATTTCTTCATTAGTAGGTGAAAAGTATATGATGCAAGAGCTTAAACATGAGCACAACAATTGCCAAGTATCAAATTATTCAAGACATTTTAGAATTACTACATGTAGCATTTCCCGATTC
The DNA here is from genome assembly GCF_022539505.1 of Lolium rigidum. NCBI lineage: Eukaryota > Viridiplantae > Streptophyta > Magnoliopsida > Poales > Poaceae > Lolium > Lolium rigidum. The sequence continues at coordinate 6,674 of NW_025901484.1, forward strand.
CAACCATATAACAATTTAACGAAGAAGATTCAACCTTCGCCATGAATACTATGAGTAAAGCCTAAGGACATATTTGTCCATATGCAACAGTGGAGCGTGTCTCTCTCCCACACAATGAATGCTAGGATCCATTTTATTCAAACAAAACAAAAACAAAAACAAACCGACGCTCCAAGCAAAGCACATAAGATGTGATGGAATAAAAATATAGTTTTAGGGGAAGAACCTGATAATGTTGTCGATGAAGAAGGGGGTGCCTTGGGCATCCCCAAGCTTAGACGCTTGAGTCTTCTTAAAATATGCAGGGGTGAACCACCGGGGCATCCCCAAGCTTAGAGCTTTCACTCTCCTTGATCATATTGTATCATCTCCCTCTCTTGATCGTTGAAAACTTCCTCCACACCAAACTCAAAACAACTCATTAGAGGGTTAGTGCACAATTAAAATTTACATGTTCAGAGGTGAAATAATCATTCTTAACACTTCTGGGCATTGCACAAAGCTACTGAAAGTCAATGGAATAGAAAAATCCATCAAGCATAGCAAAACGAGCAATGCGAAATAAAAAGCAGAATCTGTCAAAACAGAACAGTTCGTAAAGACGAATTTTATTGAGGCACCAGACTTGCTCAGATGAAAATGCTCAAATTGAATGAAAGTTGCGTACATATCTGAGGATCACGCACGTAAATTGGCATAATTTTCTGAGTTACCTACAGAGAATTAGGCCCAGATTCGTGACAGCAAAGAAATCTGTTTCTGCGCAGTAATCCAAATCTAGTATGAACCTTACTATCAAAGACTTTACTTGGCACAACAATGCACAAAACTAAGATAAGGAGAGGTTTCTATAGTAGTAACAACTTTCAAGACTCAAATATAAAATAAAAGTACTGTAGTAAAAACATGGGTTGTCTCCCATAAGCGCTTTTTTTAACGCCTTTCAGCTAGGCGCAGAAAGTGTATATCAAGTGTTATCAAGAGACGAAGTATCAACATCATAATTTGTTATAATAATAGAATCAAAAGGTAACTTCATTCTCTTTCTAGGGAAGTGTTCCATACCTTTCTTGAGAGGAAATTGATATTTAATATTACCTTCCTTCATATCAATGATAGCTCCAACAGTTCGAAGAAAAGGTCTTCCCAATATAATGGGACAAGATGCATTGCATTCAATGTCCAAGACAACAAAATCAACGGGGACAAGGTTATTGTTAACCATAATACGAACATTATCAATCCTCCCCAAAGGTTTCTTTGTAGAATGATCAGCAAGATTAACATCCAAATAATAATTTTTCAATGGTGGCAAGTCAAGCATATTATAAATTTTCTTAGGCATAACGGAAATACTTGCACCAAGATCACATAAAGCATTACAATCAAAATCATTGACCTTCATCTTAATGATGGGCTCCCAACCATCCTCTAGTTTCCTAGGAATAGAAGCTTCACGTTCTAGTTTCTCTTCTCTAGCTTTTATGAGAGCATTTGTAATATGTTTTGTGAAAGCCAAGTTTATAGCACTAGCATTAGGACTCTTAGCAAGTTTTTGTAAGAACTTTATAAATTCAGAGATGTGGCAATCATCAAAATCCAAACCATTATAATCTAAAGCAATGGGATCATCATCCCCAATGTTGGAAAAAAATTCAGCAGTTTATCACAGTGCAAATTCAGCAGTTTTAGCAGCTTTCATAGCTTTGCAGGCTTTGCATTAGAAGTGGAAACATTGCCAACACCAATTCTTTTACCATTATTAGTGGGAGGTGCAGCAACATGTGGAGCATTAGCATTGCTAGTGGTGGTAATAGTCCAAACTTTAGCTATATTATCTTCTTTAGCATTTTCTTCTTTCTCCCACCTAGCATGCAATTCGGCCATCAATCTAATATTCTCATTAATTCGAACTTGGATGGCATTTGTTGTAGTAACAATTTTATTTTCAATATCCTTATTAGGCATAACTTTCAATTTTAAAAGATCAACATCGTAGGCAAGACTATCAACCTTAGAAGCGAGAATATCAATTTTATCGAGCTTTTCCTCAATGCATTTGTTAAAAGCAGCTTTGTGTACTAATAAATTCTTTAAGCATGGCTTCAAGACCAGGGGGTACATTCCTATTATTGTTGTAAGAATTCCCATAAGAATTACCATAACTATTACCATTAGCGAAGGATATGGCCTATAGTTGTTACTAGAATTGTTCCTATAAGCATTGTTGTTGAAATTATTATTTTTAATGAAATTCACATCAACATGTTCTTCTTGGGCAACCAATGAAGCTAACGGAACATTATTAGGATCAACATTAGTCCTATCATTCACAAGCATAGACATAATAGCATCAATCTTATCACTCAAGGAAGAGGTTTCTTCGACTGAATTTACCCGGAGCTCTTTTCGTGTGCCATTCGGAGTAATTAATCATCATATTATCAAGAAGCTTTGTTGCTTCACCAAGAGTGATGGACATAAAGGTACTCTCCAAGCAGCTGAATCCAATAGGTTCCGCGAAGAAAAGTTCAGATCCTGCATAAAAGGTTTGGATGATCATCCAAGTAGTCAGTCCATGGGTTGAGCAATTTTTAACCAAAGATTTCATTCTTTCCCAAGCTTGTGCAACATTCTCATTATCCAATTGTTTAAAATTCATTATGCTACTCCTCAAAGATATAATTTTAGCGGGAGGATAATATCTACCAATAAAAGCATCCTTGCATTTAGTCCAAGAATCAATACTATTTCTAGGCGAGAGATAGCAACCAATCTTTAGCTCTTCCTCTTAATGAGAAAGGAAACAATTTTAATTTTATAATGTCACCATCTACATCTTTATACTTTTGCATTTCACACAATTCAACAAAATTATTGAGATGGGCAGCAACATCATGAGAACTAACACCAGAAAATTGCTCTCTCGTAACAAGATTTAGTAAAGCAGGTTTAATTTCAAAGAATTCTGCTGTAGTAGCAGGTGGAGCAATAGGTGTGCATAAGAAATCAATATTATTTGTGGTTGTGAAGTCACACAACTTAGTATTTTCAGGAGTACCCATTTTAGCAGTAGTAAATAAAGCAAACTAGATAAAATAAATGCAAGTAACTAATTTTTTTGTGTTTTTAATATAGAGTGCAAGACAAGTAAATAAAGTAAAGCTAGCAACTAATTTTTTTGTGTTTTGATATAATGCAGCAAACAAAGTAGTAAATAAAATAAAGCAAGACAAAAACAAAGTAAAGAGATTGGATTGTGGAGACTCCCCTTGCAGCGTGTCTTGATCTCCCTGTGATACGTCTCCGACGTATCGATAATTTCTTATGTTCTATGCCATATTATTGATGATACCTACATGTTTTATGCACACTTTATGTCATATTCGTGCATTTTCCGGAACTAACCTATTAACAAGATGCCGAAGTGCCGATTCGTCGTTTCTCGCTGTTTTTGGTTTCGGAAATCCTAGTAACGAAATATTCTCGGAATTGGACGAAACAAAGACCCGGGGGCCTATTTGGCCACGAACCTTCCGGAAGACCGAAGAGCATACGAAGTGGGGCCACGAGGTGACCAAACCACAAGGCGGCGCGGCCAAGGGGGGCCCGCGCCGCCCGTGGTGTGGGCCCTCGTCAGCCCCCGACTCTGCCCTTCCGCCTACTTGAAGCCTCCGTCGCGAAACCCCGATGCGAAAAACCACGATACGGAAAACCTTACCGAGACGCCGCCGCCGCCGATCCCATCTCGGGGGATTCTCGGAGATCTCCTCCGGCACCCTGCCGGAGAGGGGATTCATCTCCCGGAGGACTCTACACCGCCATGATCGCCTCCGGAGTGATGAGTGAGTAGTTCACCCCTGGACTATGGGTCCATAGCAGTAGCTAGATGGTTGTCTTCTCCTCATTGTACTTCATTGTTGGATCTTGTGAGCTGCCTAACATGATCAAGATCATCTATCTGTAATACTCTATGTTGTGTTTGTCGGGATCCGATGGATAGAGAATACCATGTTATGTTAATTATCAAGTTATTGCATATGTGTTGTTTATGATCTTGCATGCTCTCCGTTATTAGTAGAGGCTCTGGCCAAGTTGATGCTAGTAACTCCAAGAGGGAGTATTTATGCTCGATAGTGGGTTCATGCCTGCATTGACACCTGGGACGAGTGACGTAAAGTTCTAAGGTTGTGTTGTGATGTTGCCACTAGGGATAAAACATTGATGCTATGTCCGAGGATGTAGTTATTGATTACATTACGCACCATACTTAATGCAATTGTTTGTTGCTTTGCAACTTAATACCGGAAGGGGTTCGGACGATAACCCGAAGGTGGACATTTTAGGCATAGATGCAGTTGGATGGCGGTCTATGTACTTTGTCGTAATGCCCAATTAAATCTCACTTGTACTTATCATGACATGTATGTGCATTGTTATGCCCTCTCTATTTGTCAATTGCCCGACTGTAATTTATTCACCCAACATGCTTTTATCTTATGGGAGAGACACCTCTAGTGAACTCGTGGACCCCGGTCCATTCTTTTAATACTCGAAATACAAATCTGCCGCAATACTTGTTTTATTGTTTTCTCCGCAAACAATCATCTTCCACACAATTCAGTTAATCCTTTGTTACAGCAAGTCGGTGAGATTGACAACCTCACCGTTTCGTTGGGGCAAAGTACTTTGGTTGTGTTGTGCAGGTTCCACGTTGGCGCCGGAATCCCCGGTGTTGCGCCGCACTACATCCCGCCGCCATCAACCTTCAACGTGCTTCTTGGCTCCTCCTCGGTTCGATAAACCTTGGTTTCTTTCTGAGGGAAAACTTGCTGCTGTGCGCATCATACCTTCCTCTTGGGGTTGCCCAACGAACGTGTGAAATACACGCCATCACCCGGCAACGGCGCCAGAAATTTGCTTGATGCGTGTAGTTGACACGTCCGTTGGGAACCCCAAGAGGAAGGTGTGATGCGCACAGCAGCAAGTTTCCCTCAGTAAGAAACCAAGGTTTAATCGAACCAGTAGGAGTCAAGAAGCACGTCGAAGGTTGATGGCGGCGGGATGTAGTGCGGCGCAACACCGTGGATTCCGCGCCAACGTGGAACCTGCACAACACAACCAAAGTACTTTGCCCCAACGAAACAGTGAGGTTGTCAATCTCACCGGCTTGCTGTAACAAAGGATTAGATGTATAGTGTGGATTCTAGTAGAGGCTCTGGCCAAGTTGATACTTGTGACTCCAAGAGGGAGTATTTATGCTCGATAGTGGGTTCATGCCTCCATTGAATCTGGGACAGTGACAGAAAGTTCTAAGGTTGTGGATGTGTCGTTGCCACTAGGGATAAAACATCGATGCTTTGTCTAAGGATATTTGTGTTGATTACATTACGCACCATACTTAATGCAATTATCCGTTGTTTGCAACTTAATACCGGAAGGGGTTCGGATGATAACCTCGAAGGTGGACTTTTTAGGCATAGATGCATGCTCGGATAGCGGTCTATGTACTTTGTCGTAATGCCCTGATTAAATCTCATAGTACTCATGATGATATATGTATGTGCATTGTTATGCCTTCTTTATTTGTCAATTGCCCAATTATAATTTGTTCACCCAACATGCCATTTATCTTATGGGAGAAACACCACTAGTGAACTGTGGACCCCGGTCCATTCTTTACATCTGAAATACAATCTACTGCAATTGTTCTTTACTGTTCTTCGCAAACAAACATCATCATCCACACTATACATCTAATCCTTTGTTTACAAGAAGTCGGTGAGGTTGACAACCTCACCTGTTACGTTGGGGCAAAGTACTTTGATTGTGTTGTGCAGGTTCCACGTTGGCGCCGGAATCCCCGGTGTTGCGCCGCACTACACTTCGCCACCAACAACCTTCACGTGTTCCTTGACTCCTACTGGTTCGATAACCTTGGTTTCTTACTGAGGGAAAACTTACTGCTGTGCGCATCACACCTTCCTCTTGGGGTTCCCAACGGACGTGTCGACTACACGCCAGCAACCTTCCAGTCCTCATCCTCCTTGCCGAGGAGAGACCAAGCCATGGTTAAGGTCGCCGCCTCCGCCACGCGGTCCTCCTCCGCAGCATCGTTAGTGGCGTGGTACGCCTTGTCGTGCGTCTCCTTCTCCGCATTGGCGGCTGCATCGACCGCTGCCGCCTCCCTGGACGCCGCCGCGGTGCGGCGTCGCTCTTGCACGACGATGGTGGCGGCATTGCGCGCCGCAGAGCCCAAGAGCGTAGGCCCGCCTCCTGGCGTCCGGCATGCACGGCCGCCAAGGCGGCCTCATTGTCCACCGCTTTCTTCGCCTGGTGCAACGCCTGCTGAGTCGCCGCCTCGACCACCTCCACCAGCGCTTGCTGCGCCACGTTGCCTTCGTGCTCGAAGGCAGCCACCTAGTACCTCGCCTATACGCGGGCCATCTCCGTGGCCATGATCTCCCCCTCCTCGTCGAGCGGACGAGGCCATTGGGAGCGGCATCTCCCTGATGTAGTCCCAGTTGGAGATATTCCAGCGACTCATGCGTTTTTCAACGTTCATTGGGTGTGTTGGCCGATGCTGCGCCGGTGGCCACCATTTATAGCCTCGTTCTTGGGCGGGAAATGGCCGCCAGTCACGCAAACTATTCTGGCCGCGGTGGGAAACGGGAAAACGTCCGCGGGCGAGAAACCGGAGCCGTCGTGGGCGGGAACCAAATGGATGTGCGGGAACCATCTACATCGTGCGCGAAGCCAGCGACGCCATTAACATTCTGTCGCCATTAGAGGTAGAGTGTCATCGTTGACAGCGGCCGGGGGAGGGCATTTAGGTCAGGCCGCTGGACGAACCGTCCAACCTGGCCAGGCCACGCGACACATCCTGTCAGCGGGTCGACCCAAACAGACAAAAACGAATTCCTGGAGATGCCCTTACAGCGGGAGAAATGGCAGCAGCGCAGACGGATCAAAACCCACCCATGTGACAAGCAAAAGCATGCGAACATCGGCAGCAGGAGAAAGCGATCCATCCATGAGAAAACAAGTCTCAATCTTCGATGCGGTACGACTGATCCATACGGATTGGCCGACCAATGACTAGCGCCCGCCATAAATTTACCAGACTCATCCCTGCAAAAACTAGACCATGAAAAATGGAAAAAAAATTCTCAAAACAAATGGAAATTAACATTTTTAAAATTTCAATAAGGCTGCGGCAACGCAAGAGTATTCCCCTGGGCCGTGGCACCCCCCCATTAATTTTGTTCTTAGATTACCCAGCCTAAAAGGCCCGTTTACTCTACCTGGGAGGCTGGGAATGTCGAGTGCAAAGACTGAACCACAGATTCTTCTCGTCTCTTCTTTCCCTGTTCCTGAACTTGGGCGTGGAGCCGTGGGCGGCGGCCGGCGGTGGGGCTCGTCTCGTCCCGTGCTCAGCGGCTCAGGCTGTTCGTCGGCGCCGTGCGCGGTGAGCAGCAGCCGAGCAGCCGAACAGTGAACTCAAAGTTCCTGGCGCGGGCGGCCTGGCCCCTGCTGTCCTTCACCTCTGCCACTGATATCAGCAATGGCAGCAGCAAGTGTACAGCCTCCGCTCAACCCACGAGCGGCGGCGCCTTCGCCGGCAGTTCACACCTCCAACACTCGAAGCCTACAGACCTCCGACCCTTCCCTTCGTGCGATGTTCCTCCGCGCGGTCGACCCCTCCCGCCCCGCCTCCTGGTCTGCCGCTGTCGCCGACCTCCTTTCCTCCGGCGACCCCGTCGCCGCGCTGGCCGTCTTCGCTGCCGCTCTCCGCGCTAACCCCGCCGCGCTTCGCCCGGCCCTTCCCCCCGCCTTCCGCGCTGCTGCCGCCGCCACCTCCCTCGCCGCCGGCCGTCAGCTCCACCTCCTTGCCCTCCGTTCGGGTCTATTCCCCTCCGACCCGTTCGCCGCCTCCGCTCTCCTCCACATGTACCACCACTGCCGCCACCCGTTGGACGCCCGCAAGGCGTTCGATGAAATTCCCAGCCCCAACCCCGTCATTATCACCGCCATGGCCTCCGGCTACGCGCGCAACAGTCTATTCTACCCCTCGCTCGCCCTCTTCCGCGCCTTGCTCGTCTCTGGATCTGCCACGGCGGTGGACGAGGCAGCTGCGCTCGTGGCGTTCTCCGCGTCAGCCCGTGTCTCGGACCGAGGGATTACCTCTAGCCTTCATGCGCTCATTGCCAAGATTGGCTTGGACGTGGATGCTGGGGTGGTCAACACAATGTTAGACGCTTATGCCAAGGGCGGTGGTCGTGACCTGGGGGCCGCAAGGAAAGTGTTCGATACGATGGAGAAGGATGTGGTGTCCTGGAATTCCATGATTGCGCTCTATGCTCAGAATGGGCTGTCCGCGGAGGCCCTCAGGCTATATGGCAACATGCTGAATGTTGGTGGAGGCATTAGGTGCAATGCTGTGACCTTCTCTGCTGTGTTACTGGCTTGTGCGCATGCTGGGACAATACAGACTGGAAAGCGCATTCATAATCAGGTGAATTACTGCCTGCTGAATAAATTACAAATGTTACTTGACCACTTGCATGCTGTTTTGATCAAACACAACAAAAACAGATGTCTAGATGGCCAGATCACCTGGCCAGATGTTTGGAGTGTGAAGGTTGCGTAGGACCCTGCAATAAGTATATGCACGAGGCATCATCAAATACCTTGTTACACACTAATAGTTGCCTGTTGGTGATACAAATATTGTTCTTCAGTCTAGGTTTTCTGCACCATGTGAGGGATTATGATACAAAATTGTTCTTTTTCTTCGCGAAGCAAAGCTTGTGTCTTGATGCATTGTTAGAAAGAACATATATTTACAAGCCTAATGCTAGGCCCAGACAACCGATGGGTCAAGACAAGACCGCGGCCAACAACTGCAGGGCAGACTAGATCTCCACAAATAACTAGATATATGCATCTTGGCAAAAAAGCCTGAAAAGATAAACACAGGATGTATATTATTTAATCACTTAGCGGTCCAGAAAATATCTCTTACTCCAGTGAGTATTTGGATTAAGTTTAGACATTCAAATACTCCAGTGAGTATTTGGATTAAGTTTAGCACTTTCTAGGGTAAACATATAAACTCCTGAATTTAAGGATCATTTTTTATCAGTGTGTTTCATACCTATAAGCCTGTCCATTCATGAGGTTTGCACATCATTTCCTAGTTCAAGTTACAAGTTGAAATGCTTGGTCAGTTGAATTAATTCGAAATTTTGTTGGTAGATTAGATTATTCTAAGCACCATTACAGTAAGTTGACCACTGGCGCTGTATGAGATTGAGCAAGTCAGATATTAATCTGTTTTCAAGTCCCTGAGCCTTTTACTCATATTGTCCATAGTGCTGTAAAATGCTTTCTATTGTGCTAATGTGATTGAAGTTTCCTCTTATGATATATTGAAAGGTGGTGAGAATGGGTTTGGAGGAAAATGTCTACGTTGGAACTTCTGTAGTCGATATGTATAGCAAGTGCGGAAGAGTTGAAATGGCAAGAAAGGCTTTTGAAAAAATTAAGGAGAAGAATGTCCTTTCATGGTCTGCCTTGATTACTGGCTATGGCATGCATGGTCATGGACAACAAGCCCTTGACGTTTTTGATGAGATGAGGAGATCAGGGCAAAATCCTAACTACATAACTTTTATATCGGTTTTAGCTGCTTGTAGTCATGCTGGTCTTTTAGATAAGGGACGTTATTGGTACAAAACCATGAAGAAAAAGTTCGGGATTGAGCCTGGTGTGGAACACTTAGGATGCATGGTGGATCTTCTTGGCCGTGCTGGTTGTCTTGATGAGGCTTATGGCCTCATTAAAGAAATGAAGATCAAACCTGATGCTGCTATCTGGGGAGCTCTTCTTAGTGCATGTCGAATCCACAAAAAGGTTGAACTGGCAGAAATTTCTGCGAAAAGATTGTTTGAGTTGGATGCGACTAACAGCGGGTACTATGTTCTACTGTCCAATATATATGCAGAAGCTGGATTGTGGAAAGATGTGGAGAGAATGAGAGTTATGGTTAAAGCACGAGGAATAGAAAAGCCTCCAGGGTATAGTTCAGTTGAGTTGAAAGGTAAAACCCATGTGTTTTATGTTGGTGACAAGATTCATCCTCAGCACAAGGAGATCTATTCTTATTTGGGGAAACTACTTGAGACAATTCAAGAAGCAGGCTATGTACCAAACACGAGTTCTGTTCTTCACGATTTAGATGAAGAGGAGAAAGAGTCTGCAGTGCGCATCCATAGTGAAAAGCTTGCCGTTGCTTTTGCTCTAATGAATCAGGTCCCGGGTTCGATAATCCATGTAATAAAGAATCTCCGGGTCTGTACTGATTGCCACACAGCAATGAAGTTTATTTCAAGGATCTCTGGACGAGAAATTATTGTCAGAGATTTACAGCGTTTTCATCATTTCAAGGACGGATCATGCTCTTGTGGGGATTATTGGTGACAAACTTACAAGGGGCCTGAGGCTGTGATGCCATTTTCTCTGTCTGTAATATCACTGTTATATGTTACTCTTTCATCTCAACATGGATTTGTATCCAAGATATATTGTTGCATATTTTCTTGTGGATTAGGCTAATGACATTGTCTCGCTGCAATACTGCATTGCTGGCTAGAGCCAGACAAAGTATATGTGATAATATTGAAGGTTAGCATATTTTTTAAGGTTTTGTCTACTCATTGGTTCAATTTGCATCTTTATGTGGAAGACATGAACTGCCATCGTCAGTTTTGTTTTGTAGTACATGGATTTTTCATTGTCGGGATCATTACCATTTTCATATGCTTGTACGTGCTGTTGGACTACATAGCTTCTTTTGAACTTCTACTGTCTTGAGAGGCAGCTAAGAACTTTAAATGCATGGATTTAGTCAGCCTAGAAATTTATTGAAGAGGCCAACATGACCATGATGTTGTAACTCCTAATATTTTCATGGAAACCCTATGATAGTTATCAGTTGTAGCAGGTATGTGTTTCTTCTCAATTAAATGTTTACTTGTCAATAAATATAATTTTATGCTATGGAGGAACAAGCACTTGGATGCCACTATGGCTTGAATTCATATATGTAGAAGCTGAAGTACTCTTATTGCAAGTAGAGAAGTGTCTCTTACAGCTTAAGTGCATGCATTTTGCACTGAGATTTTGCTGATTATTCATGACATGGTATAAACAAGGCAATCTTATGTTCAAATACTAAATATGAAGAAAAAAAATCAGTTGGTACTTATTTGAGATGACTATGTTTTTAGATAGGTTTGTGCAGAACCCTGAACTTAAGATTGTTGACATCTGAAAACCCCAAAAGCCATAGGTTGACTGGTTGTTTTCTAAGTTCTTGTACTTGTCTGTATTTGACATTTATCATATCTTGTTTTTTCTTCTTCTCCATGCTTTTCTAGTATATCTATATCTGTTGTAGGCCAATATACATCTTATGTGTTGGTGTGCTAGACTGGCAGTTATGCACGATAGAGGTGGTCCATATAGAGCTTGGAAAGAAATAGTGCCCACCAATATCATGATAATTGGCGTGCATACTGGCAATTCCATGCTTGATTCCGATATAAATAGTACTGTGGTTTTTTGTGCCCACAAATATCATGATAATCATACAGCAAGGCTCGAAAGGCAGATTCCCAGAGTTCGGCACTTAAGTGGGATTTGGTTTCTCCTAGAGGTACTAGTGTGTCTGGAGTACAGAAAGTGAATATGTAAGTACCAAAGGATACCAAGTGTGAGTTCCCAGTATGACTAGTATGTTCTTATTTTTCATGCATATAGACGTTTTATTTAATACTTCTTCATTATTATTTATGTGTATGCTCTTTGTAGCATAATAACAACAAGCATGCCACCATATTTTTGTAAGCATGTTCTTCATTAGTTTAATGTTGATAGGTCTCATATGGTACGCAATTGGTGCAGATCGCACGACCGTATTAACCCATTCAGTCACTACAGATACATGGGGTAGATGAAAGCCTCAGCCACTTAAGTCCAGAAGTGTTGAGCGTTTGCTAGATATATTGATTCACGATAACCAGGTTTGCGACTAACCTTCATCTATGCGATTATTAGTTGCTTAACAACTAAAGTGAAGAATGACGTACCTATTAACTTTTAGTGTACCAGACTTCTGATATTCTATAAGACGATGTATTGGATATACCCCTGCCAGAATTATGGGCGTTGAGGGCATTGAAAGTTATGTATCATCATGCCACTACGGATGAGGTTACTTTTGTTGACATTTTTAAATCTTAGCAGTAGCAGTAGACTGTTTATGTTTAGTAGTCAACATGTTTTATCAGGTGTCAGTTCACAGTATCAGGTTACCAAAAAATAACACTGTTGGTGATGTTCTAAATGATATCACATCAAAGAAAAATATTTGTATCCCTTGTCTTATGGTCTGTACGCGACATGCTAGTTCGATTCGTTTCCTGTATGATGTTTGTGTCTTCTGTATGCTTTCTGTCATATTGTCAAACCAGGTCCAGCTCTCTCATCTCGACACTGAAATTAGATTACTTGAAGTTCTCTGCCACAAGATATATTAAGCGGTGCATGTGCTAGTTTAACACCTCTTAGTTGCATTTAGTTCCACACAATAGTATTTCTTTACCTTTTACTTGCTGCGGATTTTAGCACCCAATGAAAAGATAGAAAATATCAACGAACGGTACTAGACACTGAGTAGGTCCAAAAGTACAGTTGGACAACCTTTAAGTCATCGGCTGACAGAAATGTGTTTCCCATTGCTTACTTGGATATGCTTGATACTTGTCCTCATTTCCATATGCTTGATATTTCAGAATTTTGGGAAACCTTTCTTTATGGTTATTCTTGAGGATGAGGCCTTACCTTGTAGATTAAGAGACACTTGCAGAAAAACATGACGATTTCTCCAAGGTAATGAGGGTTTCTTGGACTAGAGCACCCGGACACAGCTCCAATAAGGGCACACCCTGCTAGCCAGTTACGGGGTCCTCTTGTCACAAACCGTCCTTGGATTGGATATCCTGATAATGCCCACATTCTTTTGTTCTGTTTGGCTGGAATTTTGCTAGTAATTGTGTGATCTCTATGCTGGACCATCATTCATTTGAGAGACCTGTAAAGATGTATGACTAGACAGTTGTCTGGAACACGAGTGACGTCCTGATATGCAATAATACGAGCAACTAGCTGAAACGGAAATTGCTGGCTTGAATACATTGTGTACCATAAAATATGATGGCAGGACTGGTTGATCGGATTCATTATGTAGCCGGTTTCAGAGTGGAGGCAACCATCCACCCCACCTTTTTCAGTAGACAAGGCTGTTTTCTTTTGCCCATTAGATGGTGTACATAATCAAATAGCTGCTACGGTTGATATAATTATGAAGTTCCAGGACTCGAACTGATTACACTTGTGTGCTCCATTTTGTCTTGTTCAAACATGTATTCGTGGCTTCCAACTAATCTTGGTAGCCATACTTGTCCATACACAAAGTTACACTTGAATTGACAAAACTCGAATTTCCTCATGATTATGTTTGGTCTTGCGTAGTGGTGTGATGTTATTTGAACCACAGAGGAAGTCCTCGATTTGATGTAGCTCGGGGCGTTAAAAGCATAGAGGAGGAAGGGTCGGAGGAGGAAGAGTCGGAGGAGGAAGAGTCGGAGGAGGAGGAGGAGGAGGAAGAGTCGGAGGAGGAGGAAGTGGAGGATGCGGAGATGGCTGTCGTCGCGCAGACGGCGGCGGCGGTCGTGTCCGCCGAGGACTACGTCCACGATGAGGAAGAGGAGGCGGTCGTCGCTCAGGTGGCGGCTGTGTCCGCCGCGGAGGCCCGTCGACGCTGGCGCTGCGAGGAGGCCGACGCCGTTCGGCAAGTACAGGAATACGAGGCGGCGCGCCGTGAAGAACGCGACCGCCGCTTGCAGCTGGAGATCGTCGAGCTCGACGACGACTAGGAGCTCCAAGCGTCCGCCGCCGCCACCGCCGCCGTCGCGCGTAGAGGCCGTCGGGCCGATTTTTGGACAAAATTAGCTCGCGCTGCTGCGGATAGTAGTTAATTTAGGTTATTAGTTCTAATCATGTAAAGTTTGGTGCTCAATCGGAGCAACAACTATCGTCTATATGAGTTCATCGATGAATTCTCCCACGAGATTTCTAATTTCATGTTTTCAAGTCGTCTTTACGATTTCTGTTCTGCGCTACTGCCAAAAACGGACTAACTCACGTTTTCGGGAGACTGAATCCTTGGTTTTCGGTTTTAATTTTTTCGGGTTCTGTTAGAGATGCTCTTAGAAATACTCCTATGACTGCCAGCATAGAGAGAACCATCTACTCTGGTACAGTCACTAAATACCGCTTATTTCGCTGTGTTAGCACAACGGGGTGGTAGCGCAGTTGGCGAGAGCGAGTGATCCTGAGGTCGAGCGTTCGAGCCTCTCTCACCCCAAAAAAAAGTTGCGGCTTGTAATGATGAATCTCTCTGTGACAACTTGGGTCGTCACATTTCCACCTGAATCATCAGGTGACACCGAGCAACTCTGAACTTGGCCTCTTCTTTTTTTGGTCCGCTTCAAAAAAAAATTGTGTTGCTGTTAACATTTGTAATTGATTTGCAGACGAACCACACTTCAATTCGAGCATATGATTTATGGATAACTACAACTTGTATAAGCTGATGATCTGACGTGCAGTTCCTGAGGTCAGAGAGCTCCAACCTCTCGCACTCACACCAACAAATACCAGTATGGCTGTATCTGAATCGTCTTAGGTGCCAAGTTGCTTTTCCTGTGTATTGTTGTTGTGAGATGTACAAGTCTTTTCCTTGTTGATGCCCAAAACGATACTTCTATCTCCAGTTATGGTATAGTGCTGTGTCCTTTTACAACATTTCAACATTTGTATTCGACTGGCTGCCATCTGCTTTAGCTCAAGTTGTAATTCAGGGATGTTCGGTTTGTTGCCTTACCGGACTCTCAGTTTGAATATCTGTAGCTGTTCTCTCGTTGGTCTGTTGTACTTTCCCCTTACTTTTATTTTGAAAACTCTCTCTCTAGTGTAATATTTTTGCAGCTTTCAGATTGAATGAGTAGGGCTTTCAAGGCTCGGTTCGAAATCGCTTGGCATGTTCCAAAATGTTTTGATTCTATGTTGGAGGGTATAATCAATTAGGTAGGTCCAATTATAAAGGAAGCTTATAAAATTGCAATGGTGAAATTACAACGGTCTTGGGACTGTTTGGAATCACCCCGCTGATTTTTACCGAAGAGCTGCAGCAGAAGAAGGCAAGGCAAGCAATTGGATACGGATTATAGCCCGTCAGCTGATACCATGGAGCCATGGAGAAGAAGCAGTAGGAGCAAGAGCAGGGTTTGGACCCGTAGGAAGCAATTCCTCGCTCCGTATGGTAACAAATCTTTTATGATTTAGCAATGCACCATGCAAATTCCATCCCATTCCTTGCCAGGAAGCCTCACCTGCCGCTATACTCAGATTCATTGTCTAACCACCAAGCAACAAAAATTGCCCATCAACTCCATATCACACCTGGTTCCTCTATGCCCCTACAATCTTTCTGCATTCAAACACCCAACACCATGAATTCTGCCCTCACGCTTATCTCCTTCCAGTACCCCACTTTCAACCAAAAACAGCCCCCACCATTCTGACATCGGAAGATAAGCGCCAACTAGGTAACAAGGCAAAATGCTACCGGGGGACTTGAGAATGCTTACCACAGAGGTAATACCTCGCCGTCTTCACCCCTGACGGATGCGATCAAGGAGTCCTACAACAATGACAAAGACATCACACCGCTAAAGAAGCTGCTTGGCCCCTCTAATTTTGGCTGCAGCTCAACTGGAAATTCTTTCTTCCAGATATATGCTGAATCCGTTCTCTTCTTTTTTCAATTTATTCTCCTATTTTTCAATTCATTCTTCTAATACATGTTGAATTCATTCACGTTTTTCATTCATTTTTCCAAAATAGACTGAGAAGTGTTGATATAACCTGATTCAGTCATTCATTCACGGGTTGAACAAGTTCAGATATATTTTATTCTCTAGCTGGTAATAATAACGATAGTAGCATCGGTTTGATTACAAGTGAGCCAACGGATGATGCATCTCTGTCACACAAAGGACAATCACTTGTGTGTAGTACTAGTAACTATGTTTCTTTTGTTCGAAACCAAACCCTAAAAGACACATGAGCTCGACGATGATATAGCTGCCTCTTCTTCTAAGTTCTAAAGAAGCTCCCCCTCCTCATCGGATACATCGTCTTCGCCCCCAAACTGCAACGGAGCACCAAACAGCCTGCTCAACAGCCCCTGGTTCAGTCCACCTATCCCTCTAGCACGGCCAGAGTGCCAGAACCTCGACGCGAAGCCGTGCCACTTGCTGCGACCATCGTCCCCCGACGAGTCGCTGCGAGCAACGCTGCATCTACGTGGATCTGGGTAGTAATTCATGACCACACATTTCCCGTGAGGAGCGACCTCAAGTTCTTGAGAGACTGGCTTCCCCACAATTTGGACATGAGACACACTGGAAAAGGAAGAACAATGACAAATTAATGTATCAGTGTAATGCAGGAGATGGCTGATCATAGCGAGACAATACAGTATCAATCTCCACAAGTGCTCACCATATGTAGTACAAGCCGTCCATTGCCTGCTTCTGGACCCTCCCAAGAAGCTCAACCTTCACCACGCCGCCAATACACAAAACTGGGTGTGGTAACTTGAAGGATTGTAAAACATTTTCCTGGAATATCACACACATCATGTCACTCAGCAGATTAACAGAACAATGCGTCTAGACTTCATTAAACAAGATTCAAATGGCCTCCGTAATAAGCACTTCTTGAACACTTCTATCCATTCAAGGCTCCATGTCAGTTTCAATGAAACGAGACGCAAAGGTCCTTCGCGTTTTCTCGAAAAAGGCTCCATGTCAGTTATATATATTATCTGTACAAGAGATTCTATGTTAACTGACCTGCAACATTGGAAATTCTGGAGATGTGTAAGTCCAGACATAGTTGCTATCATCAATTAGCTGCCCTTCATTTTCATCGCACACAAGTGTTTCAGGCTCTAGAGGTGATGTTGGATAGCCCATCTTGAACCGGATGCACTTTGCCGAGTAAATCGGATCACCATACTGGAAAAATGCTGCACGGCCAGGAAAGAGTGTTAACACCACAAGCAGCACCAGACAGAAAGGAGGCAGTCTTGTCTTAGGACAGACCTTTGAATGGCTGCACCTTGACTTCATCAACGAGGCATAGATCCGCCTGGAGCCTATAAATGAGCCACTCGGGTGCGGCGGGGTCCCTCTGCCCCCCGCTGGACCAGTACGACGGTCTCATCTCCACGCGGTCGATAGGCTCGAGGGTGTTCTCAATGGTCTCCTCAGGGAAGTTGTCGGTGCTGGACGCGCCGATGCAGCGGGTGATGCAGTTCCTGGCGTCGCTGTACGGCGCGAGGAGGCCGTGGGCGAGGTGCATGTACACCATGTGGTCCCGGGAGAGCCTCTCGCCCTCGGCATGGGCGCTCGGCCCAGCGACGTCATGGTCTTTGCCGCCGGAGCTGCTGCGCACCTCGACGCGCGCGAAGGTGGACACCTCCGGGCACACCCGCAGGCACTGCATCTTGCTGAACTGGTTGGCAATGACTGGATGAAACATTCAGAGTTGGGGCATGCTTGTCGGCGAAGAGAAAATCAAACACAGGCTATGTAGGCATTTGTTTTGGGGGGTTGGGGTGTAGCTTCATCAATCACGGCTATCATGAAATTTACTCTGCCTCCTCGAATGTATAGCAAATTTAGAGTAATAGCATGAGCATAGGCATATAGATAGATGAAGTCACGAGCATAGCCCTTTGTGGGTGAGTTTGTTTTAGCAAATTTAGAGTATAGCCTGAGGATAGACATACAAATAGATGAAGTCACGAGCATAGCCCTTTTGTGGGTGAATTTATTTTAGCAAATTTAGAGTAGCATCTAGATAAATTGTTAGATTCGCAGGCATAAGAATGGGCATCTAGATAGATGGAGGTTCAAAAAAAAGGAAACTGGATATACCGACCGAAGGTGCGCCAGGAGCGGGAGACGGCGGAGGCGCGGGCGAGGTCGGCGGGGTCGTGGAGCATGGTGAAGACGGTAGCGGATGTGTCCGGGCCGAGGAAGTCGAGGAAGTCCGTCGACGATGCCGCCACCTCCTCCATCCCAGCCACCCACCCACCAAATCTCCTCCTCCTCCTCTCCAAAATCCAAATCGAAACCCTAGCCGAGCAAGGCAAATCGAATGCGGCGAGATCGACAAGCCGAGACGAGGATCTCTTCTCTCCTCTTCTCTTCTCTTCAGCAATCAATCAGCCTCGGATGGATAGAGGGTTTGGGGGTGGATCAAATCAAATCAAAATCAGCACGGAGGAGCCTGGGGGTGAGACGACGACGACGACAGAATGGGGTTGGCCAAAACGGAACGACCGACAGACCGAACCTCGTTAATAAGAGGTCAATTTGCTATCTCCTATTATTGCAATGCCGACACGCCATGTACCCTTTTTTTCTCCTCCTCTTTTGTTAAAATACATAGATGGTACATTGACGGTCAAATTGGAGAAATCTCGTCGACAGTTATATTTTTTTTAACGGTTTGTCTAAATTTAGAGGTATCTATATATTTTCTTCGATTTATATTAATTGACTTAACTTTGTCTAGATATATATCTTTATTTAGACAAAGTTAAGTCAATTAATTTAAATCAGAGGGATTACTAAAAAGTGTCAAAATACATCCAAATTTAGATAAATTTAGGACATCTTTTACAAATAGAGGTAGTATTAAGGATTGTACATATGCCATCCAATGACCCATCAGCAAAAAAAAAAAAAAAGATACGATTTCCGCCTATTGCGAGATAAGAATAACTAACTTCGCAAACCGAGCTTTGCTCAGGTGGTTACGTTCCTTGTGGTAGAACCAGCCCACCTAAACTATTGGTAGGTGAAGTGTCCGTCAACAACGTGGCGTCTGTGGTGACTTCATCAACCTCAAGATCTGCCGGCTTAGTTCCTCGAAGGTGCTCATAGGGTTTATGGTTTAGGATGTGCATTTATAGGGTGAGCGTCTGTGTTGTACTATGTTCTAAAAAAGAACCTAACTTCAAAGAACCACCCCTGAAGATTGTAACTACAAACTTATGCGGACTTGTGAACGAGTTTAGTTTGAGAGCCTCATTTTAGAACACGGGCTCATCCGAGTCCTTTTTAAGAAAATTTGGAATGCTATTCAAAAGTCTCTTTAAAAATAATATTTAATGTTGGATATATAATGATATGATATATATATCTAAAAAGTTCCGCTAAAATATGCTATATTTTGAGCTCCACGTGTCTCTTTTTGTGTATGTCATATATGAAAAATATTTCCACAAAATTTGTGTCCTACAGACTAGATATGTTGATTTGTTTGTTGCTTTTATTCAGGATTTTTAAATATTTGAAAATATAGCTTTTGATATTTTCTAAGGTTCCAATAGACTTTTCCGTTGAGTTGATCCTATAATAAAAGGGATGGCACGATTGTCATAGTTGCTTGCCGACAAAATCTTTGGAAAACCACTCCCAGACGAGAAAGCACCACAATTTCCACCGTCTTCTGGTAATATGACAAACTAAGCAAGGAATCAACGTAGTAATATAAGGGGATGGATGGAAATCCATTCAGCAACATAACATCTCTGCAGACTCAGCATTGGAGAATTCCCACACAATGAAGTTCTTGTTTCAGTTCCCTTGCTGCTCGTGTTTCTGCTACATCAAGAGGAAGAAGAGCAAAACAACGGAGGAGGCGGCCAAGCATGTCTGAAGCCAGTCCAGTGCAAACTCCGTTGAAATTTACATGTACACATGTGCAAAAGTCTGCCTAGATATATGTATGGAGTGGCATATCGTGCAATGCACTCTGTTTCACCGTGTAAAATGACAAGTTGTCTTCTATATGAATAAATTAAAGTATGTTCGGTGGCTAGCTTCTCTTGTCTTTTTCTGTAGCTTCTGGTTTATGGATTCCAATTTCCTGCATCTGTTGTTCAATTGGGACAAAACCAGTCTCTGCAAGAAACCTGCAATGTAGAAATTGTGGTTCACTAATTATTCATCACAACATAAGTGTAGATCACATGCGGGAACAGAAGGGAGGATACCTGTTAAGAAGCACAAACAGAACCACGCCAATGGTTATGAGCAAAAAAACATGCCCAACGATCACAAAGTCACTTGAGAAGAAGGCCAGATATAGCATTGCACTAAAACAGCACGCTAGTAGCAAAAATGTCATCTGGAGCACAATCCATGTTGGGGCCTATTCCAAAAGCACAAAGGGACATGATTATGATTAAAACTGGGACTGAATATAATGAAGATTCCATGATCCAAAAAAGAACATAAGATTGAATATAATGCACATCGCATTATTTCTTAGGATGAGATAAAATCAAATTTAAGACTGAACATAACGCACAACGCAACATTTCTTACATTCACACCAGAAGACAAGGCTCCCACCAAGATAGCTTCAGCTGATGATATTTTATTTGGGGAGTGACCTTCCATTCTCACCTGCCCAGAAAAAAATAAGAATACATGAAAGAGTGGGTACATGAGACGACCATAAAACCATAGGACACAATATACTCTGAGTTATAAAATAAAGATCACGCCAATAACTTTTTTGGGTAAACGTATACTTTGAAGAGATACGAAATTGCTTCACACACGACAAATCCTATCCGATCTCTGTACGACAACTCCTCCACAGCGAAAGCAGAACCCAAATTAATTCATGTGCCCCTTGCCCAAAGTCCCAGCCCCACCCGAGCCCAAACCCAAACCCAGACTCCACATCTTCTCTCCATAATCTTTCACCCCTCCTCATCCTCCTCCAAAGCACGAAGGAGCCACATCTTGTTCCCCAATCCCTTCCTTGTCGATCTCCAAATCTGTCACAGTAACTCCAAATCTGTCATAGTAAATTTCTTGCAAGGAGCTTCCAATCAATTTGTGATTTTCTTTGAAGTACTCCACAACGGTTGATGTATTTTTAGTAGTAAGAAAATTTCTATGCTACAAGGGAGAGCTAGTACGGAAAGCCCGATAACGTTTTGGAGGCCGGCAGCGAAAATAGGCTCACACCGGTGCACCCCAATAGGCACCGGCGCTTTTTCGAGCCCAATAAAAGCGCGGGCAACCCGTGTCGGTCCCTTGGCGAATGGCGTGAATCGGGCACACCGCCGCCTCGCGGGCGACGGTTTTCGCAGGTGGGGGCCTTGTCGGCGAGAGGACGCGGCGGTTCACATCGGAAACGACGCGGGAGGTTGGTCGTCGGCATTAATAGCCTCCCGCGCGGAAACCCGGAGAGAAGCTTGCCGGACAACGCGGTCGACATCCCGGCCTGGGCACGGCGTTTCGAAGACGAGCGCGCTGTCTAGCTCGCGCGAGCGACCGACCGCTCACGCGGCTACTTCAACACCGTCGGCCGCCGTGCCTGGTGGTACGGCCGCGATGACGACACAACCCTTCGCCGGCACGGCTTCCGCCGGCGTGTTCGCGGCGACGAGCAACGGAACCTCGTTGTACTTCCCACGGGCGGCGTGCATGGCGCGGCGGCGCCGACTCTGCGAGAGGCGCCGGAGAGGACCGCGACGTCCGGAAGCTCGCGCACCGGATCGTCGTCTTCCGTCGCTCGCACGCGCTCGGCCGCGCCCGCGGCTTCTTTCGAAGGCGTCGTCATCCGCGACGCGAGGCGCGCGTCCTGCGCTCCGTCCTACCGGACGACGGGGTCGGGCCGCCGCCCCCGCATCAGGAGGAGGACTCCGCGGCCTCGCCACCACTTCCGTCGGCGAAGAAGAAATGGTGGGAGAAAGAGGCGGAGGCGCGAGCGGCCCTCCATGGTGACAACAAGGAGGAGGAATTCCCCGGCCTAAAGTTCATGGTCGGCCGCTCCGTCAACGAGGACTACCGGCATATCACGCCGGACCCGCGGCGGGCAGCGGTGTGGTCCGCCGGGGACCACGGCTCTAACTTCGTCGACCTCGCCGAACCATCGGAGGCTGCCGGCGCCAAAGGAGGAGAAGGCCGACGAGGACGATAGCTGGTCCTTCGGGGCATCCGAGCGACGACGGTGATGACCTGGACTTCGGCGCCTTCGACTCCCGAGCGTCGCTAGATATTTTTTTAGTTTTTTATTTAAATTCGCGTTAAATTTGTGTAAATTTCATTCAAACTTGAATATCGTTTTCAAAATTTGATTTTAATTTTCTAAATCTATCGGGGCCACCGGTTTGGAGGCTTCGGTGCGGGAGCAGCATCCCCAAATAGAGGATGCTTTGCCGACGCCCTCCATTCCATAGTGCCGACCTCGCTCTGCCGGCGCTTATTTCAGGGCCGCCAGTAGAGATGCTCTAACTAGCACTCACCTCTGCCAAGAGCTTCCATCGAGTAGCATCTATGGATTTCATGTCAAGCCAGCAAAGAAAGGGGATAAGGAAAAGTAAAAAAGAAACGAATATTAGGCAGGTGGGGCCAACCAAAGTCTCAGCCAGCCCAAACCCAAACCGAGTTTGCCTTCAGTTGCCTCGCGCGAGAAGATTCTTGGATCGTACGAGTATCGGACGAATTTTATCGTGTGTATAGCAGGACTCGAAGAGATATCTACGTCAAATGAGTCACCCAAACTCCTTATAGCTGACTTTCTTACCGACCTCTTCGAACCAGTCAACCATATGAATTTCTCACCGACCTAGCTCAAGCACACCGGTAGTCATAGGCTACCAACAGATCTCACTGGCCTAGTTTTACTGTTTTATTACTGGCCTGGCTTTAAAAGAAATCTCCCAAAATATGCGGTGGTATGCAGGACTACTGAACAAAATCATTTAAACCTAAATAAACAACAATATGCAACTACGAATCTAAATAAACTCATCCCTTGCCTTAACATTGACATCACCCTTAACAAGCTACCCTAAGATAAGAACAATATTAGAAGCTAAGGGCATCTACAAAGGTCGATTCTTAATCTCCCAGTGTAGGATACTCTTATGTGGAGAGAGATAAAGAGGATAGAAAATGTGCCTGACCCTTTGGGCTAAGAGTCAACCTTATGGCTTTTGCACGCTGGCTATTTATTTCTTCTGAAGACACATCCCATTGTATGAAGTATTTTTTATCGACTCTAAATTACTGAATACTCAACGACTGACTCTACCTTTGTGGATGCCCTAATCTTAGCTAAGCCTCGGAAAAGAACTCCCCAAAACCCAATTTGGTTGTCAAATTTTCACTTACCATATACTTCATTTTCTTGCTGTTTAATTTGCATTTTTAATGCCACTGTTATCCAAACATAAGAAATGATGTCACTGCTGGTAACTACAGAAAAATTTATGCAATTTTCATGTTGTGACCAAATTTTAATTTCGCCTTCTTCTTTAGGAAAATATGATAAACAAAAAAGTGATTTAATTTCAATCTGCCAGACTGGAGTTGTAATTTGGCGATGTCTTTTACACAGCTAATCGAAAATTTGACACTGATAAAGAATATACTGTTTGAAATCTAAAAATATAACCTACAACTTTTCATTCGGGTGCACACAACTTCAAATTGTTAACAGATTGGAACCATATATAAGGACAAGCTCTGTACTCTCGACCCAGGTCCCCTCGCAAAAACTGAAAAAACATCTCCGACCAGTCATCTAAAATTACACCAGAAATCAAATTCAGTCCACTAGAGAATCCTACCAGTAACCTACCTTTGCTCTGTGAATCCCGATTGGGCAAAGAATCTGATAAAATATGAGGGTGCTTCCTCTCTTTCTTCTTCCTACCCATTTCTCCTAATTGAACTGTCTTCTCATCCATCCACGTGCAGCAGCAAGCACCAGAACCTCACAGCATTCTCTCTTCGGGCATCATGGTGCGGCTCACGACAACCAACTCCTTCCCTGCTAGGTCTTGAGGGCCTGCTATCCCGCAGGAGCAGCTGGCCACATGGATAAAGGCGACAACTGGCTGACTGTGCATGACCTGCTGAGGCTCCGTGGGGTTGCCGACGGCTCTGGAACCCCAGGCGGCGGCGATGTATTGTTTTGCGAGTGAGGTGAGGTATGAAGGAGAGAGAAAACAGAGGCTTCATGGGATTTTGTTTTATCCATCCAAAGCAGAATATTTTGTAACAATGAAACAGCTTTGAAGTGCAGTTTCTACTGAAATCAAGCCGGCATTATTTGATTGATTCTCCAAAATTCCAGATAATTTTTTTTTCTCTGAAATCCGCTTGAACTCCTAATTAGCATTATGCTAGAGAGTGTAAATGTAGCCCATAAAAATCGACTAAACTGTGTGGTTGAAAACTAAGGGCGTCTCCAATGTGCGAATAAGGACGATCTTAAGGACACTACTGGCAACCTCATACATTGCTACGCTTGGTCTTAAGCCAGAAATCCTTGCGGTAAACCACATCCGTGAGGTCAAGCCATAGGAATAGGAAATTGATTCAATCTCTCTCTTCTTTCCAGGGCACGCAACTTGACGGCCACCACTACCTGGGACAAAAGACCTAGCTGGGGAAACGCAGCGAGCTCCGCTAGCGAAGGCCACACAGAAGATTGGCGGGGAGAGAGATAGGTGGGCATGGTGAAGGAGACCCAACCGGAGCCTTGCTTTTAGTGCATTGTCTTGGCTTTAACAGATACCAGCATGTAGTTTTTTTTTGGATGTATTCATGTAAATTATACTTCGCATACATAGTAACATGATACTTTTAAAAAATACTGTAGAGGCCTCCTCTACAGTTTCCCTGGTCAGAAAACAAAACATGATACTTGCATACTCAAGTCAAGATAAATCTAGAACAACTTTATCCAAATATAGAAAATTCCGGATTCGCTCCACTTAGTTGACCTGGGTGAATGCTTTAGTTTATTTACTGAAACTCAGATAAGTCATCCCAAGCAGAGGCCCACCATAACCTGCTCTTCTATCCT
Source organism: Lolium rigidum (assembly GCF_022539505.1). NCBI lineage: Eukaryota > Viridiplantae > Streptophyta > Magnoliopsida > Poales > Poaceae > Lolium > Lolium rigidum. The sequence goes on from NW_025901484.1 coordinate 31,781, forward strand.
CACGAGGGGCAACTATTAGACCAAAATCACCAAATATTCCAACTTAAGTATTATAGTTGAAACGAAAATGCCGCAATTTTATTAAGAAAAAATCTTAGAACTTTGCGTGGTACATATATAAGCAGTGGTGAAATTGATTAGCTGACATCTAGAACAAGAGAATCATTCATCAGTGGCAGCATGGGAAATTGTGCTGGTTGTTACAAGAAACAGATCTACGACGCATCAGCGTCATAAATGTTTTCGCAGAAGGGGAAAATTGCTGAACAATTATTACAGTTTTCATCTGGCTAGGCATACAGAGTTTTGTATGAACGAGTGAAATGGTAGGCATATTTCCTGACCAAAAAATATGTACGCGGGCGTGAAAGCAAAAAGAAGTGGATACCCTAATGCCTAATTCAGAGATCTGCCAGAAACTAAGCCCTTTAAACCACCCCAAAAACAAAACTCAATTGCCAACTATCCAACATAGTAGATAAAACATGACATTCTAAACGGAATCCTGTAGTTGTTTAGTTTTTGGAATTGTTGACCGATTGGGTAATTTTGGCACTCATGTATAAGATCTCTACATCTACAAAATGCACTAAATCAAATTGTTCAATTCAAGCCTTAAAATGATACGGATGTAATCTGTAAACTGCGAATCAAGCGGCAGTGACAAGTACCTAGTCCTCGGACGGCGTCTCGGCGAGCAGTGGAGGGAGAGGTAGGCAGCAGAAGTGCAGGGCAGGGGACAGGGGAGATGAGAGGAGGCGGACAGGGGATTGGATCGGTGGGAGCCTGGAAGGTCCCGCCTTGCGCTCTACCCTCGTCGTCGCGCTGGTCTCTTCAGTCTGGCCAGAGGGAACGGGCGGGCAGACTGACAAACCAGGCGGGGAGCTGCGAGCGGGCTCGGCAGATCGGCGACGGCGACGGCGAGGAGGACAGCGTGGCGTCGCGGCGGGCGTGTGCAGAAAGGTTCGTCGCTGAGTCCTCGTCGGGTAAGAAAATTGCATAAAACCAGCAGAATTCGGAATAGGGTTTCAAAAGGTCTCTATTATTGGGTTACCAAATTGGGCACGACTGCACCCGAGTGCATGCAACTTTTATTTAAAATGCATTTAAAAATAATAAAATTAAAAAATACAGAAAAAATGTCTCAGATATACCTTAACATGTTACATCCTCACAGAGTTGTTTCAGCAAAAATAGGAATGTTTTGTGCCCTGTGAAAAAAACAAAAAAATAGCACGAAAAATATCGGTTTCATGTGAAAATTTACATGTGCACGTAGAACATGTCCCTCTACTTGTGAAATTTGTTTCCTAATTTTTTTAACTACTAAAAATATGTTTTGTATATACCGTGTAGATATCCGGGATTAGTTTTGGGTTTCCATCAATTATTTAATTTTTCTCATAAAATCACCACGTCTGTCCCTCTAATTATTGCAGATAACACTAATCGCACAATTTAGCCCATTTGACGCTCTTTCGGATGATCCCACTATTAGTGTTGACATGGCATGATGTTCTTGGGTGTATTTTATAGAAAAGACCTCTATATATTGTACAAACTTCGTTCATAAAATGATGTCGAAGATTTATCTAAATTAGAATATGTCAATACACTAAGAGATGTCTAAATACATCTAAATTTAGATAAACTTACGCCATCTTTTTATGGCCGAAGATAGTATCTAAAATAGAACATGCAATAGAAAACAAAACAAAAATCTCAAAGCGCGAGCAAAAATAAGATGCATTCTAAAGTAGATGCAAGTAACGAGATAAGAAGGGCGGCATACCCTTGACGTATACAAGCGGGGCCTCTCAAAGACACCAAAAACTAGAATGCCTTCTTTTCTTGAAAGACCGAAGTGCTTTCACTTTCTTGCCTTTCCGAAAAGGGCTGATCTTCCTTATCCTTTTCTAGGCTGAGGCTAGGCATAGGGTGAATTGAAAGCCAAAAAAAAAAATCGGCAAAGTTGCGATGCGCTCACTCAAGCTTAGGCACCGAAGAAGCATTCCATTTCCTTTCAAGTAACGAGAGGGCTATCTGTTAAAAATTAAAAAGAGAGGGAACTTGCTTAGGAGGCATACAAGACCAAATCTTGTTTTGCTTACGTTCTGTAGCTACCGGGTCCGAAAGAGGCTGATCGTGAATCAATTCCATCTGTTAGGGCGAGCAAGTTGAGATGAAAGAGAGTCCATCTTTCTCTTAAAGTTTTCTTTTGTGAAGAAAGTATGGTTGCCGAAAGCTCTGGGGGAGGCTCGCTTCTCCTACATCGAACTGTTCTTTTCTTTTTTTCAACAAATGCAAGTTCGTCTTAGTCTGATAGATTTGTCAGAAAACGTTTGATCAAAGTTGGTTGACGAAGACATCTTCGTGATCCAACCGATCCAACACTACAACAAACGGTAATTTCGAGATTAGCACATGTATGTCTCGGTGACGTCTCATTCTTCTTGATCTAGCAAGAGAGAGGGAGAGGTAGATGATATCTAGGCCAACAACACGACGTGATTGTGGCTATGGTGGAGATTCTCATGGGAGGGCTTCGCCAAGCCAACACACGGGAAGGAGGAGGAGCAGCAGATGAGACAGCTAGGGTTTCAAGTACCCCTACCCTGCACTTTCCCTCCCCCCCTTCCCAAGGCTCCCGTGTGGCCAGGGGGAGGCTTGCCTCCGAAGGCATCTCCCCCCCCCCCCCCTCTTTCTTTATTTGAGACTTAATTAGGGTCTACCCCTCCCTGACCACATGGGCCAAGAATGGTGTGGCTCTCTAGCCCATGTAAGGCTCGGGTGCCCCCTTTGGGTCCATGTGAACCCTCTTGGGAAGGTGGGTCCCACCATGGCCCCCCCTAGACAATCCGAAATATTCCCGATACTCTGTCGAAAATTTTCGAAACTTTCCCAAAACCATAAACCCAACTTTCCTAATATGAAACGTTATCTCCAAACCATTCTAGAACTCCTCGTGATATCCCGAGTCCTATCCGATTCTACGAACAAACTTCGAACTCGCCATTTAATATCCAGAGCTACCCTTACATTACCAAACGTTAAGTGTGTGGCCCCGTAGTTCGAGAATGTGCATACATGACCGAGACATCTCTCCGGTCAATAATCATTAGCGGGACCTCGATGTCTTTAATGACTCCCACACATTTAATGGAGATCTTTATCGGCCGGACCATGATGTTGTGGATTGAAACAATCCCGTATTCCATTCCCTTAACCTCGCGATATTTTAATTGCTTGAGATCTAATCTATAGTATCACTGCACCTAGTTTAATCTCATTACATGAAGGTACTCTCTACTCATATCGTAATACAATATCCTTTGTGGCCAATAGTCACATGCTTGCAAGCTATGTAGGATGTTGTGTTACCGAGTAGGCTAAGAGTATATCTCTTTGTCACATGGAGGGACATATCTCAGTCTTGATTCATGCAACTCAGCAAGCAAATTCTAAAGTGCATGAAATACACCTTTATGATCAGCTTGTTACGGTGTGACGGTTGATGCCTCAAACTATTCCTCCGATGTCAAGGAGTAACATAATCTCATGGTCAAAGGATTAGGTTACTTGACATATGTCAGCATTGGAAATTTGAACTTCATGCTGAGATCTAATTGTTTTGCTTATTTGGGTCTATCCATCATATTATTCTTCTAATGACATGACCCGTTATTAACTGACAACTCATCTCCATTGTTAGGAAGCCATAACCATCGTCAGTCAACTTAGATAGCCAAGTAGAGGCTTATTAGGGACACATTGTTGTTTATGAAACCACACATGTATCGGAAATTCAATTCGGCTCCCGGGTGCGTATGCACCCTCTACCACAAAATCATATTTCGAAATGTCGAAAAATTTTAACAAAAAAATTTACATGTACATCTTCGTAATATATGTTCATTCGTCAAGTTTCACGAAAAACCAATATTTTTTGTGGTCTATATAAAAAAGAGAAAACTTATCTTGTGAAAAGCATTATTTTTAGCACTGAGTTTTGTCTTTTTTACACACGTCACATGATAAATCGATTTTTTATGAAACAACTTTGTAACCGTGTAGCACGAGAAGATTTACATGCGAATTTTTGGTTTCAATTTTTTTAAAATTCAAAATATGTGTAAGATGCATTTCAAAATAGAGGGAGCATATGCTCCCATGTTCCAAAACACCACTCCCTGTATGTATCATGTTTTTGGTTAATACAGTACTAGAGTGGAATATAAACATATATCATGGACAAAAACATGTTAAATAACACCATTATTATTGTACACCCAAGCATGGGTGTGGATGTATTCCCAGCCGTCCGATGCGTTGAGATTCGGATAAACTAGCTGGTGAGAGAAATCTTTTAAGCTATTTCCCCCAATTTTGATAAGTCCGTGGGTCCCAGCGAAAGTGACAGAAAGCCACCCGACACGGCTTTCACTCGCATGAATCCTGGAGAGACGAAGCCTAGTGATTCTTCTGTCACCCGACCAGACACGCATCCGTTCAAAGCCTCTGGTTCTTCTCCACATCCTCTCCTCAACTCCTTCCTCGCGCGCACAGCAGCGGTGCATCTGGCCACCGATGCGGCGCCGGTTACAGCGGCGACTGTTGCAGCGGTGAATGGGCCAGCAGCGGATGCGGTGGCTACGTCGAATGCGGCGGAGGCGGAGGATGCGGGGCGCGGCGGCGGAGGATGCGGTGGCCAGTCATGGAGTCACCACCGCGGCCTGGAGGAAGAAATTTCGAAGCCCCAGCTCCTTTGCGCTTGTAAAATCCCACTTAGCAAAAAAACTTCCAATACCGCGGGGAATCCAGATCGAGACTACTACTTCTGCCGAAAAATAGAAACAAATGTAAGCAATTTCGATTTGGTTCTGTGCCTGCTTTTTGTTGCTGCAATTTCTCCCTCCCCATTCACTTCCGTTACTGCCACAGGAACCATACTCACGCAAGACATGGTTATGGGTTGATCTCGTCACCGATTACGTCGAGAAGATGTGCAAGTACAGAACAAGTTTTCTCCAAGAGAAACACGGGCAGGAGCTGGCGACAGTACTGGAAGAGCTTCACTGGAAGCTAGGCTCTCAGCAGAAGGGAGTCAGAGATGAGGGATGAGAGTCTAGCCCAGCAGATAGAAACTAGTGAGTTGCAGTCATAGATTTTTGGCTCTACAATACCAGATCAATTTACTCAGCTCATCTGCCTCAAATTCAGGAAGCTCCGCATGGTGATGATCTTGTTTGTTGCCATGTGCTGGTTATTAGCCCTCGGCTCAATCCTGATTACACTTGCTGTAACTGCCGTAACAGCTTTGATGTTTCTAGTGTAGGCTGTCATGCAATGTGGAGTGCCATTTGTAGCTTTGATTTTTCAAGTGTAGGTTGTATCTGTAGTTCTAATGTTTATTCAAGATGTACCTGTGAATGTTATTAGCTTAAATGGAAAGTCAGGTTTTCAATTTTGGATGTGATTTTGCTTCTTGTTTTTGGCACTGAGCAGCTTAAATCTCAGTTCACGCACTGTTTTTTGTTATTGTAACATGTCATTTTGTTGCTAAATTTCTGGCTTTCTCCATCCCCTGTTTCACGGTGGACCAATTTTTTCATCCCCTGTTTCACATGTACAGAATTTTTTTGTAGAGGCCACACCTCTGTGAAGGCGCGCCTCTTGTTTCTCAACAGAATAGGAAAGCCAGCGATAGCGCATGTAGTCAATTGATTTTTCTAGGACCTTTTCTGCGCCAGGCACTCCCTTCATCAACTATGAACACTTGATACAAAACTGATCTTTTTGCTAGGCATCGGCGCCAAAAATGACTCCGAAATCATCTCTAAATACTAACTGTTGACTAAAACAAAAGTCTAACAACACAGCTCAAATCTGAGCTCCAATCCACCACACAAGGCGAGCACGAAACAGATGCTGCATCATGTTCTGTCAGCGTCGTCGCCGCGGGGTGGCTCATGAAATTGAAGTAGCTCTCGTTAGTGACTTGCACAAATGCATGAGGAAGAGTTGCCGTCTTGCGTCTTCAAGCTGCACGCACGCACCACCACGGCTGCAAATTCGTCGGCCACAGCGATCATGTTCTCCTACATGCTCCAAAAACCTGGGACAATCGAACTCGGTGGTTGGATACTTGGATGCAACAGCTCGGCTGCGTCCGCGGGCATGGTGAAGTGGTGAACATGGCATTACCTGCAAAACAATACACGCACACGCGCTAAGTACAACAGCGACAACGACGGTGAGTCAGTGAAGAAGGTCAGGCAACTTCATTAATATAGGTAAATACCCGGCGACCGTGGCTAGAGGCTCAGCCTGGCCGCGGCGGCCACGGGCAACACCGCCCTCTCCGCCAAGCGGAGAAGCAGCGGCATCTGCTCAAGACGTACCAACTACCATACCACCGCGACAAGTGCTCCCACGCCGCGGAGATGCGGGCCAACGACGCCGAGGTCGACCGTGCCAAGTGCTCCCTCGCTGCGAGCTCCACGACGAGCGGGGCATGGAGGTGCGCCTCCAACCTGGCCACACCCTCGCGTCGCTGGACGAACTCCACGTCTCCGGCCTCAACCCGACCCGGCCCTGGGGCACGCCGTGAAGCCGATCCGCTCTTTCTCCAAGTCAATGCTCCGCTCGATGCAGGAATTGAGGTGGGATTTTGCCGCCGAGGAACTTGGAGAGAAAGGGGAAAAAGGAGGGAGAGAACAGATTGGATGCCGGCAAATGGAGTACCGTATGTGCATCAGCGGCACGAAGATGGGCAGATGGCTCTAGGCCGGGCGTCACGGCGGGAAGGAAGGGGACTGGTGGTCGCTGCGGTACGGTGGCACGGCGGAGCGATCGCCACGCCCTGGGGAGATGGAAGCCAACGGGTAAAATCTCCAATCTTTGCCGGCGGCGAGTGCAAAGCATGACCGGACCCATACTCTTCTCTGGACAGAGTCAGCGGCAGCATCTGGACGGACAGGGATCAGGTGACATGCATACAGCATGTCACGCTGCAACATGCACCCTCTCCGATGCCCTCCAAACCTCATCCAAAGGTCCAGAATGATTCAAGGAAAAAAGATCTCACGAATTCAGATTGCTTCAGTTTTGAACACTATAAACAGCACAGAACAGTTACTTAAGAGTTTTAAATATGCATAATACAAACATCAGCCTTTCACTGGTTAGACAGTAAAACAATATTTTTGAACAGTATGTACTTCAAACAGTATACTGTGAACAACAGTACGTACTACAAACAGTATACCAGATTTGCATAAATTAATTTTGAGACATTTCTAAACAGTAAAACAACAGTAATTTAGCAATACTGGCAACGGCGGGATCGGCAGCGGCGGCGTTCGGCGGCGCTCGGTGACGGCGGGATCGGCAGCGGGGCACTCGGCGGAGGCGGGATCGCTAGCGACGGCGGCCTCGACGCTGGCGCCAAACCTTCCATTTTCCCCGCGTCCTCTTGCAAGCACTGTTGCAGCCTCGCGTTGGCGGCGTCGTCCTTGAGCGTGTCGAATGACTCGCCTATAGCCCTCTGCTTCGCCGCCCTCTCCTCCGGGGTAGGCGCATCAGGGTCATCGGAAGACCATGATATGTCGGAGTCAGAGTCCTCTGCGGCTGCGGCGGCCACCACCCTGCGCTGTTCCAGCTCGGCGTCGACCGCCGCATGGGCCGCCCGCTCCTCCTCTGCTTCCTTATCCGCTTCAGCCAGGGCCTCGGCGTCCCTGACCGGGTCGAGGAGGTCGGTGCTGTCGTCGGAGTCGAACTTCTCGTCGGAGCTCGAGGCCGGGGAAGGTGGAGTGGGAGGTTGAGGTGGAGGTGCGGCAGCCTGGCCGCTGCCGGCGCTGCTCATGGTGGCTCCGGTGGAGGCTGAGCGGCAGCGGCGCTACGGTGGAGGTTGTGCGGCGGCTAGGATTTTGTGGGGAGGAGATGAGATGCTCGCGCCCCTGTTTATATAGATCGGAGGCAGGGCGACGGCCGCGGCACGCGTGGCATCGCCATTACTTCGTGCGCAGAGGTAGGTGGCGGCCGCGTGCCACGCGAGGCATCGTCATTTACGCGGCCGCAGACTGCCGAAGCGACGCCTCGGCGTCAGTACTGGCGAAGAAGACGCATCTGGTCACTGCCAGGCTGGCCAGACGAAATGTCCACCAGACGCGAGGGGGCACTTTGCGCGTCTGCGCAGCGTCCGCAGAGACAGATCCGAGGCGCTTATTTGGACCAGATTTGTGTCGCCGCAGACAGCCCGATCATTTTGCATCGCTCCGCTGGAGGTGGTATAAGACGTATTTTTTGGCCCGGCGTCATACAGCTAGAGATGCCCTGAGACTAGAGCACGCGCGCGCCTGCGTTGGTCCCGTGTGGGGTCCTGGGATCTTTTTTCCTTGGATCATTCTGGGCATTTGGATGAGGTTTGGAGGGCATCGGGGAGGGTGCATGTTGCAGCGTGACATGCTGCATGCATGTCACCTGATCCTTGTCCCATCTGGACATGGACAGTGCCTACTCTCACGCCCGTGTCGTGCGGAGAAAAGCCAGGGGAAAAGGTGAGGGTGATGCGACGGGAAAATTGGGAACAGGAAGGAAAATGTCCATCTCAAGTGCACTTTGCACGAATCTCTAGCTTCCAACGAACGGTAGGGAATACACCCACACCCATCCTTGGGTGTACAAAATCCGCACTCTTCCAAGAGTCTTTCACTTACGCTAGAGTCAATAATCCAGTCAACAAGAAAGCACTTAACACATAAGGCATTCCGATGTTATTCATATCCTTTGCATGTGGTAAACTTCATTAATAGATCTGACATGTTCAGGTTCGTGAGTATTTTTATATATTTACGTCTACACACATCACTCATTTTCGAATGAGATGTGATTGTATATGTTTGGTCAGCTAGTAGGACCTTAATTCCTCATCTTGAATCATGTTTCTACCATTTTTGTACAATGGAGCTGCATATATAGTACTATATCACTCAGAAAGTCAGAATTACACCAAATTTCCATAATGAACTTGTTCGAAAATTCAATTCGGCTCCCGGGTGCATATGCTCCCTCTATCAAAAAATTATATTTCGAAATGTTGAAAAATTTTGGAAAAAAATTCTACATGTACATCTTCACAATATACATACGTTCGTCAAGTTTCGCGAGGAACCAATATGTTTTGTGGTCTGTGTAAAAAAGAGAAAATTTATCTCCTAAAAAGTCTTATTTTCAGCATTGAATTTTGTCTTTTTTACACACGTTACACGACAAGTCGGATTTTTATGAAACAACTTTGTGAGCGCGTAGCACGTGAAGATGTACGTTCGAATTTTTCGTTTCAATTTTTTGAAATTCAAAATGTATGTAACATGCATTTCAAAATAAAGGGAGCATATGCTCCCATGTGCCAAAACACCATTCCCGAACTTGTTGACTTAAATACCCTCCGTTTTTGTTAATATAGCAGTTATATACTCCACCTTCGTGGTAGTATCATGTATCCATCACAATGTTTAACATTGGAACTTCCACCCGCTGCATCACCTTTTATTAAACACATATCCTAGTTGAGATAAATTAACTCCTTGTACATGTAATAAAACTGGTGTTTATAGGCAACACCTTACAATGAACCGTTTGTCACCCCCGCATACAAAACACTCCCTTTGTTCTTACAAAGTACTTATTTTTTTAGTATTGTTTGGTGATCATCATGTGATCGTAGTAGTACTCGCAAAAGTGTGAACTTCGAAATACATCGTCGTCTTAGCGTGCTCGGTTATTTCTATACATGAGATCTTTACTTATGCACTTCACTTTGTGATATCCTTCGTGCTTGAGTTATATATCTTGTTATCACATAGTTACTTGTATTGATTAGCATAAGTTGTAAGTGCACATAGGTGAATCTAGTTATATATGTTTTTTGCTTGATAAATTGAACACTAGTTTTGTTCCGCATCTATTCAAGGCATTATCGTAAAAGTTTTAAACCACCTATTCAACCCCTCTAGGCGGCATGCGTGTTCATTCACCTAGGTGCCTAGCTCGTGAAATTCAAAGTCACGCAGCTTGAGCCTCGCCGGAAGAACCATGCCATCGGTGATAGGGGACCAGGATGACGCGGTGGAGCTCCACGGCCGACCTGCAAACCCTAATTTCCGCCATGTATAGGAGCTCCTCGTACCCGACCACCTCCACGTCACGGTCGGAATCCGTAGCCGTTCGCACCACCTCGTAATATTTTATTTTATAACAGATACGTTTTTTTATCATTGAAATTCTTTTTTGCTTATCTCAAAAAGATATTGTTTTTCCTGAATAATAAAAAAATCGAGATTCTTAAGAAAAACCGCACCTGTGAATGGGCCGCCCCAGAATGCGGCCCATGCCGGGGCGTCGCTGCGTCTATTTGACGCAAAGAGCTACAAGGAGCCAAGAGAGCGAGCCCAAACCATTTTACCCACCGCTCCCTCCTCTCCCCACCCCCCAAAACCCCAGCTCCAGCGCGGCGCCGGAGCGCACCCCACGAGAACCTCACCGGCGGCGATGGCCGGCGTCGGCGCCAGCGGGAGCGGCGGCGGAGGAGACACGGAGATGGGCGGCGGCTGGTCGGAGCTCCTCAACACCTCCACCAAGCTCCTCGAGCAGGCCGCCCCCAACGGCCCGCACTTCCCCACCCTCCAGGTGCCGCATCCGCCCGCACCCTCCTCGCCCGCATCTGTCTCTGGCCGCGCCTGAATCACCCCCGCCTTCCTCCGCCTGACGGGTTTCGTTGTTGTTTGGCCCGCGCAGAGGAACCTGGACCAGCTCGAGGTGCTCTCCACCAAGCTCAAGGCCAAGACGATCCGCGCCGAGGCGCCGTCGCAGTCGCTCTCCGCCACAAGGTCTCTCTCCCCTGAACCACACTATATAACACCGAGACCCCCTCTGCCCATCCCCGCGCGGTGTTTCGTGCGAATTAGGATTGCCCCTTCTGGTGTTTTTGGGGGACTTAGGGTTTCGGCTCTGCCTCTGCAGGTTGCTTGCGCGCGAGGGGATCAATGCGGAGCAGCTCACCAGGGACCTCAAGTCGTTCGAACTCAAGGTGATTACTAGCCTGTAAACCCGATAAGTGTATGTAGGGTTCATTTGGGAGAACTCTATGGATATTCTCAAGTGTTGGTCGCTAAATCTCCTTTGCTACTCTACAAATTCGGCTAGCACATATGCTACCTTTATTTTCTTTTCTACTCTGTTGCTCTGTGTGCTGCGCTTCCTTGTTATTTTACATTCACAGCTCTTGGATATCACTCACTGGGCTGGTTATCAGTATATATATACATTAATTCTGGCTACATTTGTTTTTTAGACCACCACCTTCGAGGATGTTTTCCCATCGGAAGCAACTTCTGTTGAGGAATATCTGCAGCAGGTGACCACTTCCTCTCTGTTTGTGCATTTTCTCTGGATTTCATGGAGCGTATCATGAACTCTGTGTTTTCAGCTCCACGAAATGGCAATTGTCTCATCCATCCAAGGAGCACAAAAGGACAACTTAAAGAGCTTTAACAATTACATGATGCAAGTTCTTGAGGTCGGTGGCCTTTTGCTTTTATCCTATCCAGTTTTATATTTGAGCAGAGCTTGTAGCTTCGATAATGCTTTTAGATTGCAACTTCTTGGAGCAGTTTGATATACGTTACAGTGCCTGTTCAGTTCTATACCATCCAAGTGTTTTTTCTTTGTGTTATATTTGACTTGAATGTGTTGCACTGTTCAGAAAGTAACAATATTTGTGATAGTGCTGTAATTTTATTTGATCTAACTCACAGGCTGGAGCGAAGTTCTACCGTTGAACTAATGCCTTCAGTTTCCATTTACCACACTGAAAACTTAGTAATATTGTTGTCTACTTGGTAGTTGTTGCTTTGAATGGTTTTACTGTCCAGTTATTAGCTTTTTATCAACTTTGTTGTAGGATGACTGGCAGAATGAGAAGAGAGATTTCTTGCAGAGTCTAAGCCGGCTTTCTACATTACCAAAGAGAAACACTAATCTAGCTGGTGGTCTGTCTCGTCCTGCTCTGATGCCTTCTTCAGCTTCCAGTCCTCAAGCTTCATCAGGCCTGCCATCTATGGAAGTCATGCCCATACCAAATAAGACCATAATTGAAAATAAATCTTCAGTTTATGCCGGGGTCGTGAGGGATCTCAATGATGCTAGAGGACGCAGTGTACCTTTTAATGTAAGCTTTAAACTTTCTATGTCCAGATTTGAAATATCAGAGCCTTGCTGGGCATGTGTAGGTTAGAATTTTTGTCATATAAAGTTCTGTTCTCCAAATAATGTAGGTTTGATAAATAGCTTTAGTGTTTATTTTATATATGCTTTTGTATGTTATCACCAGGGCATAATTTGATTGCCCTATGCAGAAAATTCCACTAATGTTTATTGAGACCATTTTTTGTTAGCCTGCTACAGCTTTCAGAGCTGCTTACGAGTCCTTGTCTGTTGATGCTATTGGCTCAAAATCAGTGACCATGCAGAAAGTGTGGCATTTGATTCAGGTAATAACCCTCCAACTCGTATAGACTTGCATTACATGGCAAGGACATACTATTTTTCTTTGCTAAAGGGGTATTTCCATGGGTTTGCCTTGGTATCGTGTTCATACCGTCGTATTGAATGATCCGGGTCGATTACTTGCGGTGCATATAATGCACACAGCTCTAGTTTCTGGTTGGGCTGGCTCGATGGCTTTATACGAATTAGCAGTTTTGTTCACAGTGCAATATGAACTATATGATATTTCCCTGTTTCTCCTGTTACATTGTATTTTACTTATGGTGCTTTCTTTGTTTGTGTAATCCAGGCATTATTAGGGGAAGGGTCAACTCAGAGAAACATTTCAAGAAAAATGTCGCTAGTGATTGGTGCAAGGCGGCACCTTGAGTGGGGTCATGAGAAATACATAATTGAGACCATCAACAGCCAGCCAGCACTAGTGAGTATTTCTTTGTAGTGTTCAGTTACTGATTACTTACCTCTAAATTTACTTCTGAAAATCAAAGTATATTTCTCAAATGCAACTATGTAAGATATGGATAATGATTTTTGTGCTTACCTCAGTTTTTCCGACACTACTTTAGCTCCCACTTGTTCTTGTGGTATACTGGTATGTCAAGTTGGTACTTCCACTCTAGACATGTGACATTAGGTTAATTGGGCATGTCAACTTGTCAAGTTCTCCTGTGTTGCTTTTCATTCTCGAGTTCCCTATAAATGGAACATATTCGATACCGTAAAAATATTTATTATTGTAGTTAGTGGTGAGCTGAGCAATGATTGTTCAATTTACTCTTACATCCATGTGATCTTATTTTCGAGTATTTCAGTTAGTCCCTCCATCATCCTGTTAATATTTTTTCTAACTAAATGATGTTTTTTTCTCTTAATTATTTGCTCTATATTTTGTGAGGCCTGTTTATGTAACAGCTTCCCTGTCCGCTTTTAAGTCAACAATTGTAATTAATCTGTGCATCCTGCTTTGTGGTTCTAGGCTGCTCTTGGTGGATCTGTTGGCAATCTTCAAAAGATTCGTGCATTTCTTCGGGTCTGTTTTGAGTTCAATGCTACATCTTTCCACTAAGTTTGTGTGCAATTTTCTAATTTTTTTTATTAAATACTATTTTGGGTTTTGACAGGTCCGGTTGCGGGATCATGGTGTGTTAGACTTTGACGCAACCGATCTGCGCAGACAGCCACCAGTGGATACAACCTGGCAACAGGTTATGCATTGAATTTGTAGCCTGCGCCATTATTATTCTACTAAGCAGCAGCAATCTAAAATAAATGATAATCAGTTGGTAGATTAAATGGCAGCTTTGCAACTGAAATAATATAATAGCAGTTGTCAAGGGATTGATAGCTGAAGCTTATCATTTCATGAGAGCATTAAGATAAAGCATGGTGCATTATTTGTGTTTATAGGGAGACTGCTCCGTTTAACTGAGGCTTAGCTTTATCATGAGCCATGTTTATCGGTAGGGCAATGACTGGCCTATTTTTGGACTTAATAAAACTAATTGATTTACTTAACTACTTCAGAATAAAAGCTACTTCCTCCGATCCATAATAAATGTCGGGGGTTTAGTTCAAATATGAGCTAATTTCTGAAAATGGTTTGCTATTGGTGCATGTGGTTTTTTCTGAATTAAAATCCTCTCAGAATTACACATTGTAGAACCTGATGGTTCCTAACTCGCTATTCTACTTATGACCTATAAGTCCGTAAGCATTTTTCAAGAAATATCTTTATGTATTATTGTTCCACTTCTGCAGATTTATTTCTGCTTAAGAACTGGGTATTATGATGAAGCAAGACAAGTTGCCCAATCATCTCGTGCTGCTTACAGTTTTGCCCCTCTGGTAAAGTAACCTCAAATAATGACAAATTCTTGTTCTTAAAAGGAAACCTACCGATAAACATGTTCTTTGTCAGCTTGCAGAATGGATTACTAGTAACGGTGTTGTGTCATCAGAGACTGCTCTGACAGCTTCTGAGGAATGTGAAAAAATGCTCAGAATGGGTGACCGACCAGGACGTCCTGGTTATGATAGGAAGAAGTTGCTTCTTTATGCCATAATTTGTGGTTGTCGGCGGCAAATTGACAGATTACTGAAAGATCTTCCCACACTTTTTAGTACTATAGAGGATTTCTTGTGGTTCAAGCTGTCAGCTTTGCGGGAATACTCCAGCGCATCTTCTTCTAATGGTGTGAATGAAGGCTTGGTTCCTTATACTCTGGAGGATTTACAAAATTACTTGAACAAATTTGAGCCTTCATATTATACAAAGAGTGGAAAAGACCCCTTGGTTTATCCCTATGTTCTGCTCTTGAGCATCCAATCACTTCCAGCAATTCTGTATTTGTCAAAAGAAGTTGGAGAGGAAGGCTACCATGTTGATGCTGTGCATATTTCAATTACTCTAGCTGATCATGGTATTCTTCCTGAGGGTGTTGGATCAGGCCAGAAGATGGGTGTAATGGATGCTTGTGCAGAAGCTGCCAGTATAATAAGGCAATATGGCTCAATTTACTTGCGCAATGGCAACCTTGATTTGGCCTTGGAGTATTATGCGCAGGCTGCTTCTGCAATGGGTGGAGGAGAGGTATCATGGATTGGTCAAGGGAATGCTGATCAGCAGCGTCAAAGAAGTTCAATGTTGAAGCAACTGCTCACAGAGATACTACTAAGGGATGGTGGTATTCAACTGTTGCTTGGTCCAAGTGGAATGGGAGAAGAAGGACAACTAAAAAAGTACATGATGGATTGGAGAAGTAGACAGCAGTTCTTGCTTGAAGCTGCTCATCGGTGTCAAGAGGCAGGGCTGTATGACAAAGTAAGTTCTAATTCTTGGGCACATATGTTTTTGGCATGGTTTTTAAGGTGGTAAGGCGTCCTAAAGCGCTTTGGGGGGGGGGGGGGACGCTCATAAGCAACCCCCTGAGCGTCCTAAGGCGGACGCCTTAAAACCATGTTTTTTGGTAATTTTTGTGTTCTTCTACTTTAGTGAATATTTTATTTCATATCTTAAGCAACCCCCTGAGCGTCCTATAAGGCGGACGCCTTAAAACCATGTTTTTTGGTAATTTTTGTGTTCTTGCACTTTAGGGAATATTTTATTTCATATCTTCCTAAGTTGAGACTTGCAAAAGGATCAGCAGGAGCGTTGATTATTTATTACTGTCATGGATTATATTTCTGTTGATTTTTTATCTTATCATGTTCACACTTAATAGCTGAGTTAAAAGAGTCAAACTTCTCTGTTGTCAAAGCAATCTGATTCGTTCTAGCAGTGGTTGTAGCTGCTTGAAAATTAGTTATCATATCATATCCATGCAGTAGAAATTCTCCTGATGACGTGTACTTGATTTCTCTCCATTTCCATATGGCCTACTAGCCTATATCAACTTCCAACGTATATGTGCATGTATTTGAGTCCATTTGCTCCATGTTATTGAGCTGTAGCAATAATATATTTACTCCATGAGATGAACATACCTGAATTGGCCACAGTTAATCCTTCTTTAAGCTAACCATGGATCCATCTAATGTTACTTCACTCTTTACATGGAAAACAGTCAGTGGAAATTCACAAAAGAGTCGGAGCTTTTGCCATGGCACTTCAGACAGTAAACAAGTGTCTATCGGATGCAATATGTGCCATGGCACACAATAGGTTAGATGGTGAAAGCCGTGCTGTTGCTCTAATTCAATCTGGCAGTGAGATTTTGGAGACAGCCAGATATTCTTCTGAAGCCAGGTTAATTACCTCTTTTCTTCTGCTTTTACATCACACCACTGTTGGTTATTGACGCTTTTAATAACTGCGTGCTAATTAATCATGTGGAAATTCTTTGCAGTGTTCAAGATAAGGATCTCATTTCTGAACAGCAAATTGTACTGAGACAGCTTCAAGCTATTCTTCACATTTATAAGCTTACTCGTGCTGGACAAACTGTTGAAGTTCTGAGGGAAACCATCAAACTTCCGTTTCTTCATTTGGACCCCCAGTCTCCAAATGTATCAGTTGATGTATTCAGGAATTTGTCACCCCATGTTCAAGCTTGTGTGCCAGATCTCCTGAAGTTAGCTCTAAACTGCATGGACAATGTTAGAGATACTGACGGTACCCTGCGGGCTGTCAAATCAAAGGTATTCCATTCATTTATTACATTTGTCAGTAGATAGATATCACTAAAGCAACGTATGAACGTATTTCTACTAGCATAGGAAGTACGTTCCTTGACTGCATGGAATAGGTTGAATGTACATAGCTAGGGCCTACTTGAAATGTAGCCAAAATTTGCCTAGCCAACTATCGAACAAATAGGCAAAGCCAGCATTTGTCAAATTTCAGAATCAAACCAAGATAGAGACAATTATTGTGGGCCTGCCAAAAAACTGGCATCGGGACAGTTGCCTATCAACCAAGCAGGCCCTAGGGACCATAGCTAGGAAGTTACATGCCTGATGCTTGGTAGCGATTGGATAGCCTTATGCTGATCTGCAGCTGCAGGGTAAATTTATGAGTGGTGATCACTTAGGCTACTGCCTCTAGCAAATCGATCCCGCTGGAGAAGGGAAAATGTAAACCGTGCATGCACAAACTTATTTTCCTGTTGGTCTCACACCAGCACTGATGTTTTTTCCGATGTTAAACCATAGCAGCTCATGATGGGATTTGGTTAACAATTTATCTTTTGGATTCAAACCTATTTAACCATTTTGTGTAAATGGATAATATAGGTTAACAATTAGGTTATTAGGGTAGAAATGGTTAACCGTTGGTTATTAAGGTTTGAACCACTTTTGACATTGTGTGATAGTAGGATAGCATAAATCATTTACAAATGATAATGTAATCTACCAAATGTTAAATACTTGTTAAGTTTGTGTTGCTATCTCGGTGGAAAAAAAATCATAGCTAAATTCCACCATAAGAAGTGTTACTAATTTTTCAATGCAGCAACAACGCACGGGCAGGTAGCTAGCTGAGCTAGCACGAATGCCTCCTAGCACAGCTTCTGTAGCCACGTACTAGGCAGCAGCCGCACCGCCATGCTGTGCCCGGCGAGTGCGGCGAGAGCTGGGCTGCGCCATGCCGCGCCGCCGTGCTCACATGGCACGAACACTTGGAACTCGTCAAGCTGGCAAGGTGCTGCTCCACATGTTGGCCACCCTCATCGCAGCTCCTTGTCCCACCA
>NW_025901485.1:0-56362 GCF_022539505.1 Lolium rigidum
GAAAGTCGCTCGCTTTTTTTTTCGATAAAGGGAATATATTAATATCAAAAGATACCAATTACACCCAGCCTCTGCAACAACGCACCACCCTAATGGCAGTACGGATGCACACAGCCAAAAAAAAAAAAGAAAAGAAAACTAAGAAATAAAAGTCCCGCTACAGTATCTCGGGCCTAACAACAACAATACATCCACCGCCAAGACATCACCTGAAATGCAAACTCTCCAAAAACGACGCCTTCAAGAAGGGAACAGTGCTCTAACACCGTCATCGCCCCATCAAAGATCTTAGGTTTTCACCCTGAAGATAGCCCCCGCTCTCAAAACAATGCCTCCAACAAGGTCATTGCCAGGAGTTAAGGCCACACCTTGGGT
The DNA here is from genome assembly GCF_022539505.1 of Lolium rigidum. NCBI lineage: Eukaryota > Viridiplantae > Streptophyta > Magnoliopsida > Poales > Poaceae > Lolium > Lolium rigidum. The sequence goes on from NW_025901485.1 coordinate 376, forward strand.
TTTCACCCTGAAAGGTAGGACTCTGAACTTCACCTGTGTTGTCGCCCCCACTTTCATACCGTTGATGTGAAGCCCGGAACACCAAGTCAGTTCCATCTCACCACCAAGATCCGACCACCATTGCTCTTCCACCAATCTTGACTTTCACGACCTTCTCCGGCATCACACCATGGAAAGAAAACAAGCTCCATGATAACAAGCACCATGGAAGTCGCTCGCTTAGCGTAACGGTACCTACTTATGCATGTGTTTGAACTTCTCCGTCTCTTATTTCTTTTAACGTAGTTTACTCTCACTGCAACGTGGGTCCTCTAAAAAAAGAGTCACTCAGTGGCTACTGTTCTTATTGGGAAACGTTTTGCATTCAAAATTTGTTTGAATTGTCCCAGGTGGTAAAATGCTGAAATTTCCGGTTTTTAATGGATATACCCACGCTCTGCGATAAAAAAATGCTCTCGAAAAAATACAACCGTGCTCCTTGTAGGGGATATCGGAGCACAAGATTTATATATGTATGCAAATTTCTGCAGTTCATGTGCATGCATTCCGTCGTTACATGTTCATGGATCCTCCATATAACAAGAGTTGTTGATTTGGACTCTGGTTGGTACATATAACTCTCTTCAGCTGTTGCCATATATACGCAAGGTACACGTATATCTCAACGGACGACGCTCTTGCTGACTTGAGAAAATACACTACTATAAGATTGCAGTTACTAACAAACGCCCTTTTTCCCGGTCTAAATGTTATCTTGTTGGTATATATACGAACATATCGTACTATACGTTTCTAGCTATAAGCCTATAACGGCCTTGCTCAATGGGTATTACAGATTAGGTCCATCTCCAAACAAATGGTGACTTGCATCAATCGACATCTACAAAAGGGCAGATGGTTCATATGGCCATCAAATCACCCAGCCAGTACATAAACAATAAGAGCAGGCATCCCTGAGTGCTTTTTTAGTTTTAACCAGGAAAAAGAAGCCCACCTCATTCCGCACCAATACCATCACCAACTGTCTTATCAAATCTGTGGGCACGCAAATCATTAATAAAACTTAATTATTAACTATCAATTGACTTTTTTCAAATGTGTGACTTGTCCTTTTACTTTCTTCTACCCTTTCTTATCGAGTGTGTGTATCCTAACTATGCAGAACCCAAGTGTGAACTCTTTACATATATTATCATGATGCAAACTTTTGAGTTCAATAAAGGCCCTTTGCGCAATTGATGCAGAAATTCAATTTGGCTCCCGGGTGCGTATGCTCCCTCTACCAAAAAATGTTATTTCAAAGTGTCAAAAAAATTTGTCAAAAAATTCTACATGTACATCTTCATAGTATATGTGCGTTCGTCAAGTTTCAAGAAAAACCAACATATTTTGTGGACTATGTAAAAAAGAGAAATTTTATCTTGTAAAAAGCATTATTTCTAGCACTGAGTTTTGTCTTTTTTACACACGTCATATGACAAGTCGTTTTTTTATGAAACAACTTTGTAAGCGTGTAGAACATGAAGATGTACGTGCAAATTCAAAATGTGTGTAAGATGCATTTTAAACTAAAAGGAGCATATGCTCCCATGTTCCAAAACATCACTCCCTGATTGATGCTTCTTTTAAATCGCACATTGGCAGTAACATATACTACTCCTTGTGTATGTTAATATCTCCATAACATATACTTATGGTGTTTGCATTAGAATGGTATCGGTGTTTTGGAACATGGGAGCATATGATCCCTATATTTTGAAATGCATCTTACGCATATATTTTAAATTTCAAAAAAATTGAAACAAAAAATTTGCATGTATATCTTCACGTGCTACGCGCTCACAAAGTCGTTTCGTAAAAAATGAACTTATCATGTGAAGTGTGTAAAAGGACAAAATTCAATGCTGAAACAATGCTTTTCGCAGGATAAGTTTTCTCTTTTTTACATAGGCCACAAAAAATATTATTTTTTCGTGAAACTTGATTCATACACATATATTATGGAGATGTACATGTACAATTTTTTGTCAAAAATTTTCCACACTTTGAAATATGTTTGTTGATAGAGGGAGCATACGCACCCATGAGCCAAATTGAATTTCCGTATTGTATACTAGTATATGTTAATATCTCCATAACATATAGTATCATAGAGATAGTAGGGGAGTGATGTTTTGGCACAGGGGAGCGTATGCTCCCTTTATTTTGAAATACATGTTAGACACATTTTAAAATATCAAAAAAATTGAAACAAAAAATTTGCACGTACATCTTCATGTGCTACGCGCTCACAAAGTCGTTTCATAAAAAATCGACATGTTATGTGCCGTGTGTAAAAAAGACAAAAGTCGGTGCTGAAAAAAAGACTTGTCACAAGATAAATATTCTCTTTTTCGCTTAGACTACAAAAAATATCATTTTTTCGTGAAACTTGACGAATACACATATATTATAAAGATGTACATGTAAATTTTTTTGTCAAAATTTTTTAACACTTGGAAATATGTTTTTATGGTAGAGGGATCGTACGCACCCGGGAGCCGAATTGAGTTTCTGAGATAGTACCTTATTTTATGATGTTTGCGTTAGAAAGGTATCATACTATGTTACTAGAACTCTCTCTCTCTCTCTCACTCTCTCTCTCTCTCTATGGATTACATGATACTAACACGTATGTTACCTACAGGCTTTATCAAACCAATATTTTCTGTGTTACAAAATGCCAAAGCTAATATATGATGTGACATGGGATCTTCTAGGTGGTACTAATGAAACAAAGCGTTCAGAAAAAAAGCATGCACAAAATCCAACCTCGATCCACGAATAAATGTAGATTTTCTTTTTTTTTTGAAACATAAATATTTTTAAATTTGACCAAATTTTTACAACAAAATCGCAACATACGGACATCATAATATTGTTGACTAGATGTCAACTAGTGTCATAAATGCTGTCAAAAAAAAAATGCTGCTACTTTTTTCTAAGTAGGTAGACAAAGTTTAAAGTTTGACTTAAGACACGTCTAAACGTACATTTATTTGTCCACGGAGAAAGTATATGTTGATATAGCCATCAATGTTCTTTTACACATCATATTGTGATGTAGCCCCCTAAATTGAAATAAGGAACATCTCATTCATAAATGAGCTCCCTTTACATGGAACTTTAATTAGGATAATAATTATAGAGCTACCATTAGCTCCATCTAGAAATCCTTGACGTGCTTATAGTGTGAGATTTAACCCGTGAATTAATTCTTGTAAAAAATTTGGACATCCGAGATGTATATATATCAAAAGCGTAAAAATCATTTACGCACAATGTAACAATTTTTTAAAGGATACTATACCCTAGCATCTGCATCGATTGATGCATACGACCTTCTTTATTAAATGTGCAACCTAATTAAATTTTGAACAAATAAAAAATTCTACAACTAAGTAAAATAATCAGAGATGATTTTTTGTGCATATATGTAGTGTACTGAGTTGCTTACTAACCAAACTTTTTGTATCAAGTATCTAATAGATGGTCTGGCAACGCAGCACTAGTAGAAAAATGGGCATCCATCTAAGCCATAAATACCGGTTCCCTTACGAACCGGTACTAAGGATCTTTAATACCGGTTCGTGACACGAACCGGTACTAAAGGGTTCGCGTCAGCTGAAAAACCTTTAGTACCGGTTCGTGACACGAACCGGTACTAAAGGGTAGACCTTTAGTACCGGTTCGTATCACGAACTGGTACTAAAGGTTTTTCTGCTTCCCCACGCAGCTTCACACCCCCCCCCCCGTAGATCGTCTTTTTTGACACTGTAAAATAGAAAAGAAAATGATAGAAAATTCAAAAAATAAAATGTTTTCAGATTGTTGTATGTTATGCAACCTACTATTAGGGAAAATTAACAAATTTGAATTTTCACTTTTTTTGCAAAAAAGTTTTGAAAAATGGTAAAACCGCAATAACTTTTGCATACGACGTCGAAAAAAACGTATAATATATCAAAAAAATCCGTGGAAAAAGTTACATCCGATTTCACCTGGGTTTACCCGGTTAGCCAATTTTTAGATTCTCAAAATTCCAAATGAAAATATGAAAGCAGGAAGATTTTAGGTTTTTCCCAAAAATTTAGAATTTATATTTTCTTTATTTTTTAAAAATTAAAATTAATAATTATAAGATTGTTTGAATCCCGAAATATTACTATTACTTTTAGCAAATTATAAGATTTTCAAATTTTCAGGTTTAAGGTTTGGCAAAAAAAATATTATAAATTTTAAAAATAAATAAAAATAATACAAATTAAAAAGTTAATTTTATTTATTTATTCAACATTATTATTACATCATTACTTTTGTTTATTAAAAAATTATTTGCAATATAAATAATAAAGAAGTGTGACATTGACCAACATGTTAATAGGATTGATATGATAGTAGTATCAACAACATGCGCGCGAAGCACTTGGAAGTGGGATGGAAAGGAACCCAGAAGTTAAGCGTGCTAGTGTTGGAGTAGTGTGAGGATGGGTGACCGACCGGGAAGTTTGACCAAGGGTAAGTAATTGACCAGAGATTAAGTGTAGTTAGAGACTAACGGAAATATTAGAAATTGTGAAAAAAAGGGAGTGAAAAATAATTAGAAAAAAATGGATAAAAAAATTTAAACGAAATAGCCTTTTTGTGAAAAAAAAAAATAAAAAAAACAGATCTCCAGCCGTACTAAAGGGGGGTTTTTCTACTAGTGAAGATGCTTAGGAAAATTCACGATCAAACTTAAGTAATTCATATATTTTTCTTAGTCTTGCATGACCAACTTGCTTCCGAAGTCGTAACCTGGTTTTGAATTTGAAAGACCTAAACATTCTACAGAATTAAGAGTCGAGTTGGGACTCTATAGAAGTTACTCCTTCCTTTCCACAAAACAAAGTGTATACTTTTAGTCAAAGGTCAATGTAGTGTAACTTTAACCAATCTGATACACAAATATGAACGTCTACAAGATTTAATAAATGTACCATGCAAATATATTATACAGAGGATCTGTTGATATTGATTAGGTATTCTAGATGTTCCTACTTTTATCTCTCGATGGGTAAAACTTAGTATATGTATACTATTTTTACTCATTCTGAGGAACAGAGTAAGGGTCAATTTGACATTCTGTAGAAGTTAAGGGCCATATGAAGTACAGAGATGCCCATAATATCTTTTAATATGTAGAGGCGATTGACTTACACGAGCCAGCCTACATACATAGACCAAGAACTAATTGTTATCTTGTCATTGGAGCGTTTGTTGCACCGTTGTTTCAACAACCAGTAGTTCCCAACATGAAAGATGTAAAAAGAATACTTTCAGGTATTTCTGTATATTTTAAGAAAACCTAGACTAACTGCTAGATGTGAATCCAACAATACCAACAATTTAGGTGCTGATGGAGTTAATATAAAACATAAATACACATCGATTTAGAGAAAGGGACACTCTTTCGGTAGATGCTCTTCACACAGTCAAGGTCTCAAAGAGAGTCCAAATCACATGTGTTGTCACAAGGCAGAAGGCAACAGTTGGGTCCCACATTTTGGCTTGCCTTGAACTTGTTTGGAGGGGTGCACGCCTGCACGGTGACCCCCGCAAGGCTTTTCTTTCCTAGCTAGTATGTACTCCCACAGGCCACTGCTGCATGCCTTGGCCGTACTGCCATGCCATGGGCATGATTTGGAACTTTAGAAATAGGTTTGGCAAGTGTTGGGTTTTGCCTCCTCCTGAGGGGGCGTCCAGGCTCTGTGTCCGGCAGGCAGCCTCAGTGGAGAGGCGCATCGGAACGTGGGCTGCCTATACGCTGGTGCTGCTCGATCTAGACGGTGGATTCTTTGTTTGAGCTCAAGCGTCACTGTGGTGTGACATCTGGTACAATCATTGCTTGATAAATATAATCACAAGCCATGCCGTCCATAAAAGAATGGCGGTGGTATAGATGAATATAATTAGGACCATTTCCTAATAGAGTTTATCTTTAAAACGAGCATATGCATGCATGTCGGCTAATGGTTACCGGTGGTACACGCAAGCATACTAGTACTAGAGTATTTCGTTCTTCCCCCCAATTTCTTAAGTGAGCACAGAGAGGATGGATCGTTGAAAAAGTCCAAAACAAGGTGTGTTAGCTAAATCAAACCATTGTCTCAAAAAAAGCTAAATCAAACCCTCAACTGTAAATCTTGGTGATTTACTCTAAACCTGTGAATCTCCGTCTATCCCGAACACTAGACATATTTGGCACATTGGAAAATTGACAATCACGACCGGACCATCGGCTACTCTAAGTGTCCACATGTCATATTGTGATAGCCACGTGGCGCTACATCCTCCACCATAGATTGAGGGGATGAAGGGTGGCTCAAGGATGGGGACTCGACCGGAAGTCCGCCGCGTCCGGGGAGGGTACTGGCGCGGACAGGGACGGCTTCTTCAAGCTGCTCCGGCAAAGGAGGCCCCTCCTAGAATTAATCTCTCAAACCTCCTATCTATCTTCTGGTTTGTTGGGGTAGGAGCCAGGGGTAGCAGGAGGTGCCCAAACCTCCTTCTATGGTTGCTTGGAGCCCCGCTCCTCCATGAAGCGTTGTTGGAGCTACCCACCTCTAGAAAGCGTCGCAAGGAGCCCCAACTACCAACTGCATAAAGATGCTCGCCGTCCGACATGACGACACGAGCCAACTGCCTGCCGCATAATCTCAATGCTTCTCTACGCCACGGTCACAAAACTACCCGATTGTACATGCGGTGGGAAAGATATAATGGGGAGGGAGAGTGTGCCAGTGTGGAGGTGGAAGAAAAACATGACAAGTGGGCCAGGTCGGACGGTGAGAGATGTGACTTAACTTATTTGATTTTTTTTGGTATCCATGGTTGAAATTAGAACGGGTTGAAAATAGATCCACACAACCATAAAACCACATTACAACTGTGAAAATCTTTACTATTAAATTGCAATAGGTGACTGGCTGGTGTCACAACTGGGCTAGATTTATCTGGGCCAAAACCAGAAACAAGTGATCCAACACGCGACCCACACACATGGTTTGAACAAACGGACCGGACAAGGTTTGGTACGCATCGTATGTGGCAGAAACACAAAGAAAGAAAAGAAGAATTCTACTTGAATTGCTACTGTTTCTATATCAAGTGGGTTTTTATCTAACAAGATTGGTAATGTAACGGAGATACACGCGGACTGGAAGCTCGTGAGCGCGGGGCAGACGAGCGCGGCAGAAATGTTCTCGGCAGACCCGGACTAGACTAGAGGCGACTCCGCCGCTTCGCTCGTGTGCATGCGAAACAGGGGCGGTTCTGTGTTCTGGAATCATTGTTGGCCCCATGGGCATGGATGGTGTTCGGCTGTTCGCTGCATATGCATAGTGCACAAATTCCATAGTCTGTTTACCGCAGGGGCAGTTTACATAATCTTGCACTAGCAACTACCAAGTCCAATTAGTTGATGACTGCGCTTTTAGTGGCCCCCACATAAGCGTCGGCAGGGGCGTCGGCACTTCCGTATGGGGTCGCCGGTGTGGGAACAGTTTACTCGAATTTAAACTAAAAAAACTAAAAAAAATCTACTAGCGGCGTGCGTTGAAGGCGCTGAAGGACCAGTCGTCGTCGTCGTCGTCCTCCTCCTTTGGCACCTGCGGCTCGAAAGGTCCGGCGAGGCCGAAAAAGTTGGCGCCGTGGTCCCTGGCGGACCACACCGCCGCCTATCACGGGTCCATCTTCATCTACCGGTAGTCCTCCTCGACGGAGCGGTCGATGATGAAATTTTGGCCAGGGAACTCCTCCGGGTCGTCGCCACCACGGAGGGCCGCCTGCGGCCTGCGCCTGCACCTCCTTCTCCCACCATTGCTTCTTCGCCGGCGGAAGTGGTGGCGAGACCGCGGCGTCCTCCTCCTTGAGGCGGCGGCGTTGGCCCGACCCCGTCGTCCGACGGGCCGGAGCCGAAGACGCGCGCCTCGCCCTGTCGTGGATGACGACGGCGTGAGCGTGGCCAAGCGTGTGCGGTTGCCGGCTGCAGACGATCCGGTGCGCGAGCTCCCGAACGTTTGTCGTCCTTGTCGGCACTCTACAGAGGCGGCGCCTCCAGCACCATGCACTCCGCCTGCGGGAAGTAAAGTGGGATGCGCGATGAGTCGCCGCGGGCGCGCTGGCGGTAGCCATACTGCTGCAGCGTGGCATCGACGTCGCGGTCGTGCCACCAGGCACGGCGGCCGACGTTGTTGAAGCGTCCATTCGCGCGGCCGGCCGGCCGCCCGCGCGAGCTCGATGGCGCGCTCATCTTCGAATCGCCACAGCCACCCGGGCTGTTGAGCACGTTCGCCGGCAGTTTCCTCTCCGCCGCGCCGCTCATTGATGAGGGCGCGCATCTCTGATCCTGCCAGTGGCGGCGGTGGTACGGCAAAGCCGATGTTGGAGACGTGCCACCCGTGCGGCAGCTTGTACTGTACTGGCACGGGGATGCGCTGCCGCATACAGTACACCTCGTCGTAGGTAAGTTGCAGCAAACGGAGCACGCCGCCTCCGCTGCCGCCGACCTCGCCGTTGTGCGTCATCGCGTCGGTGGGGTGTGTGGGAGCGGTGGTTATTTGCGTGGCGTCTGCGACAATGGCGGATAGGGTTGGAAGATGGGGAAGAAGAGAAGTGCGCACCGGTGGGGTTTTAAGGGAGGCGGCGGACGCACATTGAAGTTGCATGGGGAAGGCGGGTGGACGCCGCGTGGCCAGTCGCCGCCCTCGTCGCCGCTTCGGTTTCAGCGTGGGAAGCCATTAACGCCGACAACCAACATTCTCTCGTCGTTTCCGATGCGAACCGTCGCGTCCTCTCGCTGACAAGGCATCCCCACTCGCGAAAACCGTCACGTCGCTAGGAGCCGGCGCGCCCGATTCTCGCCCGTCGCAAAGGGTCCGACACGGGTTTGATGGCGTTTCTATTTGGCTCGGAAAAGCGTCGGCGCTTTTTGGGGCATGCCGGTGCGAGCTTGTTTTCGACGCCGGCCTCTAAAATAGTATTGGGGCCGCTATCAAGGCCGCCGGTGGAGATGCTCTTAGACAAGTTTTTAAGTATATAGTGTTGGAGTATTAATTTTGTATTGGAGGGTTTGTTTCAGTAACAACGCTCGCAAAAAGCACAGAATTAGCTGAACCTCGGGGTGACTTTAAAACTAGAAGTAGAAGAATCGGAATATGGCAAATCAATGATACAGGGCACTACGATCTCGTCACCTTACGTACTACAAATAGAGATGTTTTAGCTACAGATTTATTCGTATCTAGAAAATATCCAAATTTTTTAGGACTTAATTTTTGGTTGGAATGTTACATGATTATCACTTTCAGTGCATATGAACTTTTATGTGTACTATGTTTATGATAAAAAGGATCCGAAACTAACGTCTCGTAGCAACAGCAACACACGAGCATTCAACTAGGTATTATAGTTAATGTTTCCTCTTTTTTAAATAAAAAAAGTAGTTACTGCTTTTTCGCAGCAACGCGCGGGTATTATGCTAGTATATAGATATATCCGTATCTAGAACAAGCTAGCTGCTACACCTATTTTCGAATGAGGAAGTTGTTTTAGGCTTTGTTCGATCGTCTGTGGTCCGGCGGTTAGAATGACTAGGGCTGACGTACGTGGTGTGGACGTGACAGGAGCCTGGTGGCACTGGCAGGAGCAGGCGGAAGGGTCACTTGCAGCAGTATGGCGGCAGAGAATACAACCGGGCGAAGGCACCTATGATCGAATTCCCCTGCTACGCTCTCCTCCAGGTCGAGGGTGTTCGTGTCGCCGTCGCGGGGCGTAACCGGGTAGTGTAAGCAAGAACAAACGGTGGCGAAATAAAGAAACATGAAATCTGAGAGGAAGCGACAGCGGCACGCGGTTGGCCCCGTGGGTCGGTGGTGCCCGGCCGTGTTCGCCATGGGCGCGGCACGCAGCGGCAGCGGCAGCGAGGGGACTACATCTACATGTAAAGTTGTAAACAAACAGGGCGGCTAGAGGTAGCTAGGGGAAAGAGAAAGCGACAGTGATCTGGCCAGAAATGCTGTGCCGCCCGGGCGACGACGACGCGGGGACTGCGCGCGCACCGCGTCACCGCTACCTGTCGCCATGCGACGCCTTTCCTCGCCGCCCCTCGTCGTCGAGCGCGGATACGATCGTGGTGCATGCCAGCGCCGCTACCGGCCTGGTTGGTTGCGCCATTGGTCGCGCCCGCAATGCGGGCCGAGGCGCCCCCCGCCGGCGGCGTGCACGGCGATCGGCGTGATCGATCAAAATTTACTGCAGCTCCGATTTGACGCTTCACTGCGGACAGCTAGAAAGATGCGGTCTATTTTGCGGATTCTCATGTAGATCGATGTGCCTGGTTGGGGATCCCGATGCATGCATGGCGTCAATCATCCATCACCATGCATGCGGCACGGCCAGTTGTGCAGAAGTGGCATTTTTTCGAGTAGCGAAACTGAGAAGAATCTTCACGGTGCTGTCATAACTTTAGGATTCACCATCGCTTGCATAGCAGCAGCACTGCTGCTAGATCCCGGTTGTGTTGTGTTGTGCTAGCTAGCGTGAGAGTGCCTATCGTGGCAGTGCGAGCTGTTGGAGTAATGCTAGTATTGATGACGGCCTACAATGTTCCCAGAGAACCTGGACCGTCGCTTTCCAGCCTAACGTTTTTTCAGACTACAACTCGTGAACCGGTAGCTATCCAGATATCGAAAAAAAATAGGGCAGCTTTAGGCATCAGCCGGCTGTAAAAAGCCCACCCATCAGCCACCTTCCAGATCGTTGGATCAACTTAACCAAGCGAATCCCGTACGTCCTATCCTGGTACCAAAACGGTTCATGTGTAACAACTTTTTTAACAGAAGTATGTAACATCGGCCTTCAACAGTTTTCATTTAATCGGGAAAGTATGAATTTTCTTCGCGTATGTAACATTTTCAAAAATGGGACATTGTTATACAACATTTCTTGAAAATACATTTAACATTTTAGCCTAATGTAATGTATCCAACATTACACGATAACGTATGTAACATTGGTGCAAATCTCTGTACCAAATTCATGGAGACACCACCATGCCTAATTTAAGGTCGCCGGTAACAAATCCATCGGCGCAGGAGGTGCAGCCACGACGGCCAGCGAGATGACGAGGAGCGGCCGAGCGAGCGGAAGCTGCGGCGGCGGGCGGCCGGTCACGGCCGCTGGTGCATGTGGCGGAGGCCCGCTCATGGCGGCGCGAGCTCACGGCGGCAGCGGGCTGGAGCACTCGGTGGAGGAGGACGGGGGCCCGCTAAGCAAGGATGTGGGCGTGTAGTAACCAGCGACGGGGACAAGGGCGTCTGTGTCGCACACGCTGCGCTCGTTGGGGACGAAGAGAACCGAGCGACGAACGGTGGCCTCATGCGCGCGGACGGCAGCGTCGAGCAGTCGGAGAGGATGAGCGGAGCCGCGTGCTCAGGGCACGCTTGAGGACGCGGGCGCGTCCAACGGCGGCGCGGGAAGCGGAGCCCAGTGGAAGCTGCGCGAAGCCTATCCAGCGGCGATGTTGAACGCGGTAGGTGAGGTCATGCGGTGGTTGGGGAATTGAGGAAGCGAGAGGTTGGGAACAATGGGATAGAAAGATGTGTGTGATAGCATGGACCGGTTGTAGCTACAGCCAGCTACATTGAAGACTTTTCCAAAAAGATAAGCCATCGAGGAGGTGATTAGGCTTCCCAGCCGCCGACCTGCCTCAGTTCTGTGCCCGTTAGACCATGGAGGCAGGTGGATCTCGGTTCCCGTTAGTCGAAGGGTTCTGTTTTTTTCGGTTTTAGGGTTGAGGTTTGGTGTGGCGGTGGCGTCTTCTTCAATAAACTTTTCCCGGTTCCTGAGGACTTCTTCTGGCTAGGGGATCTCCGGATCTCCATGGAGGTTCATCGATGTTTATTCCTTCTTCTTCATCTCCAGGAGAGATGTGGTCTTCTTGGCCCGTTCGGTGACTTCCCATCCACAATCAACATCATCGGGCCGACTCAGGGAGGAGCGGCAGTGGTGGCGCCGTCGACACGGACTGCAAGTTGAAGACGAAGGGCATTTCAAGGATTTTATTGTAATTTTGATTTTTGTTGAGATACTTTGTATTGTTCGATGTTTCTTTTAATACTAGCTTGTATTCTCAAAAACGTTTTTGCAGACTACTCCTAGCACGGAACGTTCCGCTGCAACACAATTTCCACCATCTCCCCTCAAAGGTCATCTCCAGTGGTCTAATCTGTTTTGGACATCAAATGTATTTGTTTTGGTTTATTTAAAACGGATGGTGATTGTAGCCCTCCTTGCACGTCTGGATCGGGGGCCAGATTTCACGCCCAGACCTATAATAATTTTTTTGGTAATATTTGGTATATAATAAAATGTATTTTACATAGGGCAAAAAAGATAAAAACTTAAATAAAAATAAATAAACCCGCACCCCCCGCAGGCGCTCAGCTCCCCGCCAGCAGGACATCCTCAATGTGCCACCCCGCCTACTCTCCACTGCACGCAGCTCCTCAGCCGCTTGGATGCAGCGCGGCCTACACATTCTGGTCTCCTTCTATCTCAAGAACCCTAAACCTAGAGATTGGAGAGGACGGGAGGTGCAAGGAAGGCGAGCTTACCGGCGAGAGAATGCTATCGTGGGCTGGGTGGGCTGGGACGCTGGAGATGAAGAGGCGCCACCACTACCGCCACCGGTGACGTTGAAGTTTTCTTCGTTGTAGTGCTGCTGCCGAATCTTGTGACGAGTCACTCGGATGGGAATATTTCCACGGGTTGGGACACGATGTTTCGATCCACCGCGGAAAGGACGGGGTCGGAAGAGTTTGGGCCAGGGCGAGCTCCACGTCGGGGTGTAACCAAACATGTGGTTTCAAATGGGCCAGGATTAAATGTCGGTTTGGTCCATCCACGCGGGTAGACAGGGATCGGATTACATTCCCCGCCGGGTGGGGCCTAACCGAATGAGGCCGTAATTGGATCCTTACGATGTGCGGAGGGGTTTTTTTTTGATAGCCCATGAGGTCGATATTGCCTAACCATCTTGTCCTCCTCTCGCTTCACTAATGCTAGTGTAGCCCCTATAAAGACCGACGCTACACCAAGGCTAAGGAGTCCCCCAAGTGGACTGATGACACGAGCCCGATTAAAAGCACTACATGATAAGGTGAACTCGCTCATCTCTACACTAAACATTAACACACCTTTGAATGGACTGCTATGTCCTTCGGATTCCATCACCGGTGGCAGTACCGGTACCATCGACCTCCCCTTTGGTCACTTCTGATCTGAACCGTTCCCTACCGAAACAAAGGCTATGATTCATCTATTTGTAATCCTTTAAGTACCCTTCATCAGATTTGGCCTATATTTGCCCCCGTACCGTATGAACTAGGGTCAGTCATAGTTTGAGATTAAATATAAGATTGGCTCCTCTTATCACTGGGATTCACCTCCTATGTAATTTCAAGGCTACTTCTGCGGATTCAAGCTTGTCTATGAGTGATTATAGTGCATCCCACTCTCTCACTCATACTCTAGGTCTATATTTCAACACCAATCTCTCATCCATGGATTCTACCTTTGGATATCTTCTTGGATGATTCTATTGGCTTAGTTTAACCAGCTAAGGAGATTCAATTTGGTTTATATCTAGTTTGTGTGAGTTTTGTTTTTGTTTTGGAATTTATTTCCCTTTTTTTCCATCCCCTCATCCACCAATTTTGGGTCAATTCGTGAATTGGGACAACATCTGGAGGCTCAAGCATCATCAAATGCTTTTATTAACTTCTTTCTTTCCCCACCCTCATGGCCTTTCTATCGTTGTAATCGAATTTTAGGATTCAAAAGAAAGCGGTTAGAATTTACTTCTAGGCTAAAATCACTTACCTTTTTTTTTTTGACGTTTACCCTGTATTGTAGGGTGGATCTCAAAAGATAGGAAAGATCTCCCACCAAACCGCCAGTGTAGTTACATGAATAGCCGGCTGATGAAAAATAACTTTCACGTTTGGTTCGATCAGAGAGCACTTTTTTGTTGGCTATTCCGCTAGTGTTTTATATACTCGACCGTTTGCACTAGAAAAAAAAATCTTAATCTTCGTGATTCTCCGAGCTCGCTTAGTAATGGGGTTAATTATTGGTTTGCCACTACAGTCCGCGCATGACTCAGTTTTGCCACTAGAGCAGAATGGTGCTCAGTTTTGCCACCGCTTCTGGTGCAGCTGCTTGATACGTCTCCGACGTATCGATAATTTCTTATTTTCCATGCCACATTATTGATGATATCTACATGTTTTATACACATTATATGTCGTATTTATGCATTTTCCGGCACTAACCTATTAACGAGATGCCGAAGAGCCAGTTGCTGTTTTCTGCTGTTTTTGGTTTCAGAAATCCTACAAAGGAAATATTCTCGGAATTGGACGAAATCAACGCCCAGGGTCCTATTTTGCCACGAAGCTTCCAGAAGACCGAAGGAGAGTCGAAGTGGGGCCACGAGGTGGCGACACACCAGGGCGGCGCGGCCCAGGCCCTGGCCGCGCCGGCCTGTCGTGTGGGCCCCTCGCGTCGCCCCTTTACCTGCCCTTCCGCCTACAAATAGCCTTCGTCGCGAAACCCCCAGTACCGAGAGCCACGATACGGAAAACCTTACTGAGACGTCGCCGCCGCCAATCCCATCTCGGGGGATTCTGGAGATCACCTCCGGCACCCTGCCGGAGAGGGGATTCATCTCCCGGAGGACTCTTCACCGCCATGGTCGCCTCCGGAGTGATGAGTGAGTAGTTCACCCCTGGACTATGGGTCCATAGTAGTAGCTAGATGGTCGTCTTCTCCTCATGTGCTTCATTGTCGGATCTTGTGATCTGCCTAACATGATCAAGATCATCTATCTGTAATTCTATATGTTGTGTTTGTCGGGATCCTATGGATAGAGAATACTATGTTATGTTGATTATCAATCTATTACCTATGTGTTGTTTATGATCTTGCATGCTCTCCGTTATTAGTAGAGGCTCTGGCCAAGTTTTTGCTCTTAACTCCAAGAGGGAGTATTTATGCTCGATAGTGGGTTCATGCCTCCATTAAATCTGGGACAGTGACAGAAAGTTCTAAGGTTGTGGATGTGCTGGTGCCACTAGGGATAAAACATTGATGCTATGTCCGAGTGTCGAGGGTGCTCCTCGGCAATGCCCTCCGATAGGGGCTTAGGGTTGATGGAATCATGTAGGCTGACTCGAGACATCGGTTCACAGACAAGCGGGGAGAGCGATTTACCCAGGTTCGGGGCCCTCGATGAGGTAAAACCCTTACGTCCCCGCTCCGTCTGTTCTTTGATTATGATGAAAACAGGTTACAATGGGGTGCCGAATAGTTCGGCTGAGATCTCGTCGAGATGTTGGTTGCTAGGGTAACCTAGTTCTACGCTTATGTTGGCTAGTATTGCTAAGATTGGTTGTGTCCCCCGATAGCCCCTCTCCTGCCTTTATATAGGTGGCCAGGTCCCGAGAGGTCTAATCGAGTACGAATAGGTTTACAATAGATCTATCTTCAATCTTTCCTTGTTCGGCTTCTTCTCTGCCTTGTTTTCCAAGTAATCTTCAGCCGCACCGCCCTAGTGGCCCATCTCGCCATCGGGTTCCTTCATGGGCCTCCGGCTGGGCCGTGCAGGGTAGAGCAACATTGGTTACCCGAAGGGTAATGCCCACGTCGCAGCCCCCGAGTGTCTAGCCGAACATAGTTCGGGTAGAGACTAAAGCATATCTTCTCCGAAGTTTTTCTCCTCGTTCATCCTTGCCTTTCTTCTATCTTCTATCGGGTGCGCGTCGGCGCTCCCGATGGGAGTAGCCCCGAGTCTAGGTACGGATGCTTGCAATCCGTGCGTAGACTCAAGTTGTACTACTCGAACATCTTCTCCTGCCGAAGTTTTTCCCGCAAGTCTTTGTAGACCATCCGATACATTTTCTTCATGCAAGGGATAACGAATAACGTGCCCAACTTTTGTTGGTTAACTGCCGATGGCAAAACAACGTTACCCTACACAGAATCAAGTCCCCGGGCATGATCCTGGAATGCGAAAAAAGTTTTATCGGGTGCGCGTTTAGCGCTCCCGATGGGAGTAGCCCCCGAGTCTGGGCACGGGCGTTCACGTCCAGGTACAGACTCGAATCACGTCTTTCCTTCGAATCTTTATTTTATCGGGTGCGCGCCCGCGCTCCCGATGGGAGTAGCCCCCGAGCCTAGGTGCGGATGCTTGCAATCCGTGCGTAGGCTCAAGTTGTTCACCCGATACTTTTCTTATCTCTTCGTATGCAATCAACAGTGCCCATGACGTCACTGATGACACACCACTGTTGTGACCTGATTGACAAGACTAGACTCCCCGTGCCCACCCTAGTTCTGCGCAAGCAGTTTTTAGGTTTTGACCAGTGCACGCGCAGCGACCAAGGCGTTTCCTCGATTTTCGCGCGACGTGGGAATAATGGTCCGCCGGTTCCATCCTGTTTTTTAGCGCCACGTGTACAGCTGGATTCGCTCCACCTCCCACGACGCCCGCGGAGTTATGGCCACGATCTCATGTTAATCCTTTTGGTATAAATAGAGGGCTTCCCCATTTTCACTTTTTTACACCTCCTACTGCTCATCTCCTTCACGCATCCTCTCCTTCTCCCAGCTTCCTTCCCTCAGAAGCTTCACGCACCATGGGAAAAAAGAAAGGTGCTAGTGCTTCAGACGCGGCCAAGGTTAGCCGTGATTGGAGCGCCTCCGCCATTTCCAATCGCGACATCAACAAACTGCGGGCCCTCGGATTCATCTCCGCGTCCGAGGGCGATATTCGCCTTCCAGGTGCAGTCTCTCGCCCAAAGCCCCCAAAGGGCTTCACCGTCATGTTCACTGCCTTTTTGTTTCGCGGCCTCTCTCTTCCAGCGCACGAATTCCTTCGTTCTCTTCTTTTCTTTTACGGGATTCAGCTTTGGCAGCTAACCTCGAACTCCATCCTCCACCTTTCTATCTTCATCACTGTCTGCGAAGCCTTCCTTGGCATTGATCCCCACTGGGGTCTCTGGAGGAAGATCTTCTACGTGAAGCGCCATAATGACAGAGAACGGCCCCCGTCGTCGGTGGCGTTGGCTTTGTTGTTAGGAAGGAAGTCGACTACTTCGACTATCCAATGAAGGAGTCCGTCCAAGGCTGGCGCAACAAGTGGTTTTACTCGCGAGACCCGTCGGTGCCTGGACGACGCTCAAACCTTCCTCCCTTTGAAGATAAGCTGATTGCTAAGCCGAAGAAATCTTGGCAAAACACTCTTTCTCCCGACGAGAGACTGACAGCCGACAGGTTGTTCGACCAAATAGTCATTCTGAAAAACACGGGAGGCTTGACAATGTGCGGTACCGAGGTTGTCTCGGTGTTCCTTCAACGTCGAGTGCAGCCGCTGATGTCTCGCCCCCACCAACTGTGGCTTTACACGGGCAAGGAGGACGAGTCCAGAGTTAGCTCCGCCGATCTCTCGGCTGAAGAGCTCCGGGATGAAGTCCGCCGCTTAACGTGTCTTAGTATGAAGGATAACATCGTCCTGACATCGGCTCGTCCTCCTTATGATTCTGATCATCTTCCAACTGAGGTAATTTTTGCCTTGTTTCTTTTCTGCTGCTACTATTGCTTTACCAGTTGTGCCTTATAAGCTCCTTTTCCTTCGGCAGGTGCTCGCTGCTGCCCGGTGTTACCCTCCTACGCCTGAAAGCGGTGTGGTTCTAGAGGATGAGGACGAAGATTCCGACGGAACCGAGGAGGCCCCGCATGCCCTTGAGGATAGCGATGTCCAAGAGGAAGAGGCTGCTGAAGATGATGCCTTCATCAGGAGTAGACGCCGAAAGCAGGTGCATGATGAATTTATCACTACGGCTGAATCAAGTCCCAGTGGAGGAGATAATGTGCCGATGAAACTGCTGCGCCACCTCCCGTCATGAAGAGTTCAACAAGCTTCTTTGCAGGCGAAGACGACCTCGACCTGTGAGTGTCTTATACCCCTTTCTTGATCTGTGAGTGTCATGAAGAGTTCATTTTGCATGCTGAGTGTGCACTGTTTTTAAGCAGCTCTGATGATGATGATGATGATGATGAAGTCCCTCTTGCAAAGAGGGCCAAATTTTTCTCCGAGAGAGCTGCTTCGGCCAAGGAATCCAATCCATCTCCTGCAAAATTGACGCCCCCCTCGCGAACGGTTGTGGAGAAGGTTCCAGTGTCGACGGTTATCCCTCTTGGCGACATTCCTGCTTCATCGACTGGTCGTGATCATGTAAGTATTCAACCTGCTCCATTTTGCCGAGTTTTTCTTTATATCGACTAAATCCTTATGATCTTATTTTGCCACAGCCAATTTACGCCACAGTCGACGCTGTGGCGGAGTTCGCCGAAGAGTTCACCCGACTAGAAACCGAAAACTCCCAACTTCGAAAGACTATCAGATCTTCGGCTGATCAAGTGCTTGAGGCCAACAGGCTTGCCACTGACGCCAAGAACGAGAACGTCTTGCTGAAGGAGGAAGTGAAGAAGCTGAAGCAGCAACTGAAGGATGAACAAGATGCGAAGCATGCAGTGGTAGCCGCGATCGACAGGAAGGAAGGCGCTCTTCGCCAGTCTATCAAGGATTTGTTAGGTAGAATTCATAGTTCACCGTTTCCCGCCTTGGTGTTTCTGTCATTGATTACTGATCTATCTTCTTTTCAGATGCTGCCGACTTAACCGTCACTCGTCGTCATCAGCTTCGGGAGGACTCTACGGCCGACGCTCTGTCACTTGTTGCCGAATCTAATGTCCAGGTACTTGGTCTTTTGAAAAAGGCCAAAGGAGCGCTGTCGAGGTTATACTCAATGATCTTCCCGAAGATGAAGGAGGACAAGACTCTCGACGAAATGGCGGCTTCTTTCCTTGTTGACCCTTCCGAGCCTGTGGAGGTATTGAAACGCCGTAGCCGTTTAGTTGGGGCGGTTCTTACTTTCCAATTGCTTATGGGCCATGGGATGGGGTCGGACTTGGAGGAGTTGTCTAAGGCGTTGCCTGTTGATGACGACAATCACTTAGTCGACCTTGAACCTTACAAGCGATCGGCAGTTACTTGTGCCAACCGACTTCTGAAGCTGGTGGACGAAGTTCAATCCAAGCCTGCTCCCGAATCTGCCCCTGGCTCGTCATCAGCGAATCCTTGAACTTTTCATTCGACTTATTGTAAATAAGATCAGTCGTAACTTCGTTGTAGTCCAATTTTTATTTCGGCTCTGTTGCCAATTTGAACATGCTTTTGAATGTATCACATATGCCCAATGCTCCCGATGGGATTTTTGCTTTGATACTAGTCTGAATTAAGGATTGTACTGCAGATTCTTCCATCTTCTTCGCGTGCTGAGCTTTTTCCGAATCCTTCAAGTAGCGATGAGTCAAGCCTCGTTCGCCGCTTACATGAACAAGTGTCTAGTTTAGACAGAGATATCATTTCTCTTCGTGCAATGGCGGCCTTGGTGAAGAAAGAAGGGGAGATAGCGACAACTATCGAACAGTACGCTCTTGATGGTCTCCATATTGCTACCGAAAGTTTGGGCTGTAAGTATTATCCCATGCTCTACTTTCTGCAATAGTTTTGAATATTCCCTCAACTGGTCCTCATCCCTTTCCAGTCGTAGCTTCAGATGTGGCTGAGGAGAACAAGAAGATCCATGAAGAGGTTGAGGCAATGACTGACGTTGCTCACCCGAATCACGGTTTGTGGCTGCATCGTACGAAGGCTGTCATCATGGCGAAGTTTAAGTATCGGGTGGAGAAAGCGCATTATTACTTTGATAAGTACCACGCTCATCTCACGATGGTTTGGAACACCTTTGTTTCCTCTGGACCAAGCACCCGAAACCTTATCTGCCTTGTTCACCCGATTCAAGTCTCCCGAAAGGATTCGGCAGCTGGTGCGGAAGGAACTCCTGGCCGGTGCGGAGCTTGCTTTTGCCTCAGTATTGGCATGTCATCCATCTCTAGACTTGGGAGTCATAGCAAACACTGAGAGGAGCTTAGGCCAGTATTATGATGCCGCTAGAGGTCCTGCATACACTATCGTTTCTCGGATGGAGTCATGCCTTGAGAAGGATCTGAAGGCCCATTGGGACCGGGGAGCTCGACTATGAATGTAATAGCCTTATTTCCTGCATAAGATTATTTTGTATAAATTTATCGCGTACGTTGCACGCTATGTTAATTCGATTGATATTTTGTTTGTCGGGGGCGGCCGAGTGATCAGTTCAACCTGCTCTCCCGACGACTTCGTTGAATTATGCAATGTTATTGCGAAGCCTTTGTGTAAGTTTTGTAAGAGCGAGACCCGTTGTAATATCCCAGGTAATGGGGTTACAAAAATAGAGGAAACAGATGTGTGCATTGCATTCATGCATAGAAAATCTGGGGAATTTTCGCGCTTTAAAGTAAAACAGTCACAGTAACTGAAGTTTCACTTGACCTTGGTGGAATTGAAGTAGCTCATCAAGTCAAGTGCTATAAACCTCAATGTGACTTTGCTAAAACTTTATTGTGGGTAGAGATGATTTGATCTAAGGGGTTAGATCAAATGGAATTAAAACTAACACAAGAACATATTAATCAAGGATCATCTACTTGATCTTATTAATGATCATAACATGGTATTCTTTGCCATAACATATGAACATCCATTTAATTGGAAATCAAGTAACAATAATTGGAGAAACTATTCTTCACTTATCTTTTCCATGTTAAACAAATCCAAGATCCTACCATGAACCTCATGGTATTCATATTATTTCATTCTTGGAAACATAACAAGGAGATCCACTCTAGAAATATATATCCTTCTCTATTCCATATTATTGTACATCAAACCTAGAGAGGTGAGAGTTCAATATATAACAATTATTAGAGGTGCAATAACAAACCTTGAGCTAAACCTTGGATATACATCCAAGTATTCAAATCATCATCTTTAAGAGGAACCCTAGGATATTATTCAAGACATTCCTAGAGAGAGAAACCATTTATGTTAAACATAGAAATTGATGATCACATCAATTCCTATGGAGCCTAATCTTAAGTTAGTATTAAAGTCCTTTCCAAAATAAGAGAGACCAATCATACAAAACATAGCTTTATCTATTTAAGAATAAAGGACAACCATTGAACTAGAGTATTAGGAGCACACCATAACCTAGAATAATCCATTCTCATATAAGAGAGATCAATTACGGTGTTACACTCAAGTTAGTTGAGCCAACACTTGGATGTGAGAGAAAGAACTATCCATATACTCAGATGATAATATCAACATTATTTAAGTGGAACCCTAACAGAATATCTCAGGCATTTTCCTGGGATATAACCTATAGAGACAACCATAGCCATGTCCATCCAAGAAACTATAAGGGAGATATTATGCTTAATTGATCAAGACAATACTTGATCATGGAAGTGAGAAACCTATTTAATGAGAGATACATTAGGAATCCAAACATTGATCACTATAAATTGAGTGATGATCATAAACCCTAAGAACTTGAGGTAGAGTTATTAAGAATAAGTTGATCATGCCTAATCCATGATCATGTTCTTGAGGTATGTGAAGATAAGATAAATCCTAATAGGATAAGTAGATATCCTTCACCACATGAAATCATAGGGAGGTAACTAGTAAGCAACCCTAGGTTTATATTTCAACCTTTACTTGTGAACCACTTGGTGATCATAAGTAGAACCCTACCATATCTATATTACATAAATTAAAGAACCTAAGAAAACCTTAGGGTAAAACTCCATACTTAATATAGTGAGAAACCATCCATTCATATGACCAAAGTTAACTATAAAAAGAACTATCACAACTTTAGATACTTTAATGATAAATTGAGTATATCAATAGAAGTTAATTGGGAGAAGACAAAACTAATTCTCAAGTCCTTAGTAATTAAAGGGGCACATGAACAATTAAGCAAGTAATCATATTACCTTGGTTAGGGGAGATTAAACCCTAGCAAATGCAATATGATGGCCTCTCAATTCTACAACCCAGAATTATATCTCAAACCTGGTTGTAAATCACTTGGGTGATCACCACTATAAACTTAATTCACATTGAGTTCCAAACCATTTGTCAGTAGGTGAATATAATTAGAACCTTAGAATTTCTCACTAGCTAAACCATATGATCAAAACCATGGTGGTGACCAACCACTTAGCTTTATAATTAATACCAAACCATAATGAGAGTAGTATCTACCTTAGGTATTTTATGGAGTTATGAAAATTATAACACTAGTGCTAACTTTGAAATAAGATTAGAATAATGCTTACAAGGCCTTAACATATAGATGCTCACATAAAATATTATGCAAGGGATCAAATTCTCAGATAAGAGATTAAGTACTTAGAAAGACTTATGCACATGAGATCATGTCATTAAGTCCCTTGTTTAATAGAACTCCATAAACAAACAATACTTGGTAACTTGTTTTTTTTGCAAAGCAATACTAAATAAAACAAGATATATCACTAAGTAAGAAAACTACCAATGGGAAAACAATTTGAATATTCCCAAAGATAATATTCAAATTCATGTCCATATGGAAATTTAATCCACATACTAATACTAATTATTAAATCAATATTATAGTGTCATATCAAATTTGCTTTGCAAGCACTTCGCACTAATCTTTGTATGAATTAAATTTGCAATGCCTGCAAGATAGCAAATAAGTTCAAATTTGAATTAAACAAATAAGAATACAAAACAGAAAATAAAGAAGAAAAAGAAAAGAGGAGAAAACCACCTAGAGCTTACCTGGCCGAGCAGCCCACTAGACAGCCCGGCCTGCGGTCCAGATTGCACCAGCCCAGCACGGCCCAGCATGGCCCAAGTACCTTTTCGCCCCAGATAAGAACGAGGAGACGTCCTCGCCTTCGTCTTCTTCCCTGGACGCCCAGGAGCTCGACACCGCGACGCCCGCACCACGTCCCGCGGTCGCCGCCGCCGTTGTGGACCTCCAGCGCACACGAACGACCCTATAAAACGCGTAGAAGCTCTCAATCGAACCCCTCTTCGTTCCAATCGTCCAAAACACCGAAACCCTAGCTCGTCGGAGACCACACCGCCACACCGATTCCGGCCACCCCTGGAGCCGCCGTTGAGCTCAGGAGGAGCGCCTCGACGTCCTCAATCATCGGGTACAGCCACACATCAAGGGGAGCTCGGTAGTGGAGTAATTCCACCGTTCCCTTCCGCGGTTCTGCGAGGGAAAAATCGACCGTGTCGTCGATCTCCGGCCATCTCCTTCGCCAATTCGAAGCAATACGCATCAAGGGTGAGCATGCGCTTCTCGGCAACCTATTATTAGCCTTCAGCATTCACCGTAGCTCGCTATCACCGTATCACCACCGTCCGCCGCCGCTGATCATCACCGTTCGCCGTGCTCCGGTGACCATTTGGTGGCGGCGCGACCACCACTAGCATCGCCTTGTCGTTCTCGTTCCGATGAGCTAACCCACGCCCTCACGGGAACCCTGCATCGCCGGCGACGTTCACCTCTGGCCGCCGGTGAGGTAATTGGATGCCACGTCGGCACCACGTGGCCGCCAACATGGACACGGCCCACCAGTCATGGACTGTGTGGGTGTCCTGTCCGTGTAGCTTTAGTCATTTTCAATTTAAATTCAAATCTCACAAATTGCTGCAACTTTACAGAAATAAATCAAATTCATTTCAATTCTGAAAAATACCAAATGTGATATCAAAATGATCCTAAAAATAAACTCTATCCAATAAAAATATAAAATGAAATTTTTATTTTTAATAAAAATTTAATTACTTAATATTTGTTATTTAAGCCTTTAATATTAATTCTAAATTCAATTAAAAATTCAACAATTAGTAAAATTTCCAAAAGTAAATAAAAACCAGTAAATAAATAAAGAAAACATTAAAACTAATTTTCTTTATTTATTATTTGTTAAATAATTATTAGAGAGATTTAAACCCTAATTAATAATTACCTAATTATTAATTATTGAAAAGTAATAAAATACCAAATCCAATATTATTATTTCAAAGTTATTAATAAACTTCAAATTTATTAATGAAGTTATTAAGTTAGGAATTCAACAGTAAATATGCAACCCTAGTCCATAAAGAAGAAAACTAGGAACTCATCATTTCATGTGTAAACCCAAAACCCTAAATTCCCTAGAAACCCTAGCTCCACTATGTTATGTGTGGAACCTAAATTATTCCCAAATCTAAACCCTAAGTAACATGTGATCATGTTACTTCATTAATAATCATAGATTCATATCTAGCAACTAAATACCAGTTCAAATCCACATAAAATATGGGGACCCTATCACTACTAATTAGCATCCCATGTGTTCATCATCATCAGACCTAAGTAATCAAGTAGGGTTAACCAAGTGTAAACCCTAGATCCTATTATCAAAACAATCATCCTTAATTATCCAAGCTTAGCATCACACCATGGTGATGAAACCTAATAGCAACCATACCTATTATTTCACATTACATAACCCTGTTCCACTAAACCCTACTAGTATGAGATAATTATTAATCATCCTATTTAGGAAACCACCATGCCTTACCTAGTAGATCCAATAGCCAAACCCTAGACAACCTCAACCCTAATTGCAATACTTCTTATTACTTAATAAGTATGTTCTTCAAAAGTTATTCTTTTGAAGAAAATAAGGAATCATCATCAATCCTGCCTAATAGAACCTATAGCCAATAACCAGCTATCACCAGCAAGGTATACCAACCATGATAGCAACCATGAATAATTAATTGCTTAAGTTGCTTATGCTTAAGTAAGACCAATCAAGCCTAGTTGCTAATGAATCCAACTATGTTGTGATCCATCTCATATTTACTCCAGAACCTACTTGAAACCGAGAATAAACTATAGCAAACCACAAACCCAACTGCCATACTTATTCTTTATTAAAGAACATGTTCTTCAAAAGTTATTCTTTTGAAGAATATAACAAGTAATCAATAACCATGCCCTATAGTACTAAAACTGACCACTATCCTTTACTTGTTAACGTTATGCCAATCATCATTCTCTGTGTGCTCAATTGATTATTATGCTTTATTATCTACCAGTTTATGATACCAAGCAACCAATCCTTAATAAGAACCTTGTTTGTGAATCACTCTAAAAAGTGCAACACACCCTAAGCAAATCATTTCAACTAGCCAATCCTAAATCATCGGGGTTAGGACACGCTTGGAATGATTGCATCTCATACTTATGCATTATTGCATTTTTGCCAATCTTTTAAACATCGTCCTTACCGGACGATGATGCTATTTCAGAATTTGGAATTATTCCGCATCGAAGACCTTGTCTGCATAATCTTGCAGCCAAGAAAGGCAAGTTCATCGCTTGCTCATGTCATTTGAGTATCTTTATCAAATTACTTGCAAAGTACTATGGTTATCACTATTGCATAAAAACCAAAACCACTACTTTCACAACTATGAATATGACTATGTGGTGGGCAATGGAACCATGGATTGTGTTGATATGGTGGAGGTTCCATTGCAAGGGTTTATATCCATCTAGGATTAACAACAAATGTCGTCCAGTGATTCTTGCGCCGTAATACCCGTGTTAACCATAAGATCCGGAGTGGGACGGAGTAGTCAAAAGTGTTTCCACCTCTCGTTCATCAACGGATGCGCTTACCGTAGCAGTTGTGTCTTGCGGAGCAACTTGAGGGTGGGGTGCCCCTTCTAATTCCCCACGGTATAGCTGTTGCTTACCGTAGCGGTTGCTGCTTGCGGAACAACTTGAGGGTGGGGATCCCCTTCTAATTCCCCACGGTAATGTGGTCTATGATGGGTTGCAGCTACCGGCGAAGGAGTTTGGTTAACGAGTCCCAAACTGTTGTCGTGGTCGGGGTCCACCCTGAAATTACGGGAATAATGGGACCGACGAGGACCCAGGGTCGGGGTATGCAACAACGGGTGGGTGATCGAGGTAGCGGAGGAACATGATTGGCTAGACCTTATACCGGGCCTCACACCATAGGAAGTGTGGACAAGCCTGCAGCTTGGTTGGCACCAAGGTTAAGATATCTTATGGGTAAAGCAACACACCTCTGCAGAGTGTAATAAATCGTGACATGTCACTCCCTGTTCCGGGATATGGAACTGCGAACGCTGCCGAAAAGGAACTCCATGAAGTTCTAGTAAACCGGTGAAGGCTGACGGACATAGTTCTTCTGTATAAAAGCAACCTTTTGAAGAAATGGTTATGAAAACCTGCATTGGTATTAGACTTTCTGGTCTAATGCCGTAGCTAGTGCATTAAACACCTCTTTCCTATAATGAACTTGTTGAGTACGCTCGTACTCATCCCACTCTTAAATCCCCGCTTAGATATGGAGGCATCGAAGGAGGATCTACGGTGCAACTCGAAGGCCAAGGAGTCAACAACTACTTCAAGGGAAAGGACCATGTCAGAAGAGTCAAATACCACATCCAACAAGGAGAAAACCTAGATTAGCCATAGAAGGGAACTAGCTTCTTAAACCTAGCTCCTATTTAGCTAGAATCTATTCATAGCCCTATAGCTAGTCAAATACTCTACAAATAGAGTTCGTGATACGATTAGACTACGAGTCGTTCTTCTGGAGTTTATTTGCAGTTCTACCTCATTGTAATGTAGGAGGTCTGTGATGATCTTATGTAACGAGTACTGTGTGTAATTCTATAGACATGCCTTGGACCCGCATATGTTTACGTTGTACCACTACGAGCGATATAATACTAGTGGAACGGTGTTTCATTGGTGTTATATCGGACTTGCATACTACACCATGCGGTGGTATGCCGGGTCACCACGAGTTGGTATCGAGCAAATGCTTTGACCCTAGGATTAAAACCCTTTAAAGGAGACCTATAGGATTGGTAGTGTCTATAGGAAGTCTTCTTAGTTAAACTAAATATTCTTATGACTTGAGATGGATATTCACTTGAGGATAATCCTGACACACTTGAGTCAACATTTCTTGCCTATCTTTCCTAAGTAAAGTTAGCTAATCCCAGACATGTAGCACACCATTACATTATTAAAACAACAGATGAGTAGATCACAGTTGGTATACAATACATGGTAGTCCAAAGAGAGGATACAACCATAAGGAAGATATCCTATTGGAAGATGTGTACCAACACATGTTATGGTTAAGTAAGAATCATCCAGACTTGTAATAAGAGTAATACCAAGTGATGAAGATCTGATTATAAGAAGATATCCTACTAGAAAGTGTAAACCAATACAAGTAATGGGTAACTAAATTATTAAAACTTGTAAAACAGTTGCTAGTAAGTGATAACTATGAGTTATATGAGGTAGTATAGACCATGATGAGTCAATCATGGGAAGTAAGGAAGAGAAATAGGAATAAAGTATGTCTACTTACAGGGTAGAAATAGAAATCATATATGAATCACCTGAGAATCATTATGTGATGGACTAGAACATCGTAAATACTTAGAAGAAGTACAATAAGAAGCCCGACAATAGTGCAAGAACTGTGTTCCAAAAATATGGGAAGTGTGCCAAGCACATCATGACCATATAATTATGGTAGAAACACTTGGAAGTATAGGAGCTATAATCCAATAGTTATGTGTCTAGAATAGTGATGTTAGAACCAGACATATCATGTGAACTAGTCCTCAACAAAATGGAAGCTAAGTTAGTACTTCCAAAGAAAATTAGGTTAACCACAACTATCCTAGACCACTTTGTTTCAAGTTTATCTCATTGCAAATGTGCAATTAAGATAAAGACTGAGACCAATAGTAGAACTCCCCATATTCGTGCTAAGTATCACGATACAAACCTATATTATGTGGTGTATATACTACATATCAGAGCCTGATGTTTAGAGATGTCTTACTCAACTATTATAATTCAGGCTTATGATGATGTGTATTATATGGACAAAGCTGAATCTTCTTGGATCTTATTGGATTGTCATTGTTTGACTAGATCCATACATGAAGTTAGACTTTGATATGCAAATGCATGTTGCAATATCAAGTCCTTACTTGATGCTATAGATCTAGAGGGTAATGGTATTCGTGTGAGGAAGTGACGAATTATGTATATTTTGAAGACAAGATGAAGGTTCATCGGATAAAGGAAACAAAGTTGTGGGAAGCAACCACAATACTACGAAGGAAGTGCCAATCAACATTCATGCTTTACCTCAATAGAGGAGTACTTTAGTACATGAGAAGCATGAAGGTAAGAAATATGGTGATTATGGTGAAGGCTGAAGCAGATCCATAGTCAACATAGAAGAGGGAATGCATGGGAAATCACTTAGGATACTATAATCATAGTGTCAGCTAGTGGTTTTCTTGCAAAATAAACCCTGAATGCAGGAAGGTGATATATGAAAACATAGCAGACATAAGAAGACCATAGTCGATATCAGAAGACCACAATTGGTATAATATCAATACTGCGAGATAAAATAGAAGATGTCTCGTCCAGTCGATCAGAACCTATAATAGAATCCATTTTTAGATATCAAATAGCCATAGTTGGTATAATAACCACATCTGGTATCAGTTGGTAATACAAATAGTCCAAGATTTAATTATTTGTAACAAAAGTTTGTGAACAAATAAAAATCTTGTCAGCCAAATAGCTAAATCTATAAACATTTAGTCGAAGGATTCACATTGGATGTCCACAATTGAGTGGATACACCACAAACATTCTTCGCGAGACCTTAGAAGAAGTAAAACCCATAAGTTAGGACCAGACCAATATTCTAACCATAAGTCCAATGATTGGAAGAAAAGGAGTTGATGATCATAAGAAAACTCTAAGGGGTAGAGTAAAGATTGAGTTGGATATACAATAACTCAATACTTTGAGCATAATAGAAGAAGAAGGTCTGAACTGAGAGGAAGTTCAATCTTATTTTCATAAGATTGTTGAACAATACTTTCAGAAGGATGTCAGACCAGAAGCCGAGGTTCATACCTCGAGGAAGTAAGAAGTGGACTATAACTTGAGAAAGTGAGTAATATTTACTCAGAAGTACGAGAACTCAAGTAAGTTAAGCTTAATGAAGTTGGACGAAGGAAATACCGTAGACCAATAAAGCCCAAGATGGCCAAAGAATGAAGACAATTGAACATACCAATATCGAAGACTAATAGAATGATTCCTTTCATGGAATCTAAATAAACCAAAATAGTTATAGGTATCAACTATAAACCATGATTGGATGAACTTAATGAGCCTAATCCATTCTTAGTGGAATAATCCAGTATGATCATTTCCATGTTAAGTACCTTACTTAGTACCCTTATTGCAGCTTTGGTAGTAAGGGAAAAACAAAGACCTATTTTATCAAAGAGGAGAATGTTATCCAATTAGTCCTCAATTAAGACTGTCAGGACAAGAAGAAGTCTTAATCATTGAATATTCAATGAGAAAGAAAACAAGCTTATAATATTGGAGGAAATCATGGAAGTAAAGGAAGTAATAGTTGTTTGATGTCAGACACTAATGGATTCCAGGAAGAATCTGGACAAGGGATATATTCAAATATATCCAACAGGATCAATACGGAGTTCGAGAGAAAAATATAGTCTGCACAAGACAGATCCACATTCCGGAAACGTGAGAGAGTTCAAACTTCGAGGACGAAGTTTAGTTTAAGGGGTAGAGACTGTAATATCCCAGGTAATGGGGTTACAAAAATAGAGGAAACAGATGTGTGCATTGCATTCATGCATAGAAAATGCTGGGAATTTTCGCGCTTTAAAGTAAAACAGTCCACAGAAACTGAAGTTTCACTTGACCTTGGTGGAATTGAAGTAGCTCATCAAGTCAAGTGCTATAAACCTCAATGTGACTTTGCTAAAACTTTATTGTGGGTAGAGATGATTTGATCTAAGGGGTTAGATCAAATGGAATTAAAACTAACACAAGAACATATTAATCAAGGATCATCTACTTGATCTTATTAAAGATCATAACATGGTATTCTTTGCCATAACATATGAACATCCATTTAATTGGAAATCAAGTAACAATAATTGGAGAAACTATTCTTCACTTATCTTTTCCATGTTAAACAAATCCAAGATCCTACCATGAACCTCATGGTATTCATATTATTTCATTCTTGGAAACATAACAAGGAGATCCACTCTAGAAATATATATCCTTCTCTAATCCATATTATTGTACATCAAACCTAGAGAGGTGAGAGTTCAATATATAACAATTATTAGAGGTGCAATAACAAACCTTGAGCTAAACCTTGGATATACATCCAAGTATTCAAATCATCATCTTTAAGAGGAACCCTAGGATATTATTCAAGACATTCCTAGAGAGAGAAACCATTTATGTTAAACATAGAAATTGATGATCACATCAATTCCTATGGAGCCTAATATTAAGTTAGTATTAAAGTCCTTTCCAAAATGAGAGAGACCAATCATACAAAACATAGCTTTATCTATTTAAGAATAAAGGACAACCATTGAACTAGAGTATTAGGAGCACACCATAACCTAGAATAATCCATTCTCATATAAGAGAGATCAATTACGGTGTTACACTCAAGTTAGTTGAGCCAACACTTGGATGTGAGAGAAAGAACTATCCATATACTCAGATGATAATATCAACATTATTTAAGTGGAACCCTAACAGAATATCTCAGGCATTTTCCTGGGATATAACCTATAGAGACAACCATAGCCATGTCCATCCAAGAAACTATAAGGGAGATATTATGCTTAATTGATCAAGACAATACTTGATCATGGAAGTGAGAAACCTATTTAATGAGAGATACATTAGGAATCCAAACATTGATCACTATAAATTGAGTGATGATCATAAACCCTAAGAACTTGAGGTAGAGTTATTAAGAATAAGTTGATCATGCCTAATCCATGATCATGTTCTTGAGGTATGTGAAGATAAGATAAATCCTAATAGGATAAGTAGATATCCTTCACCACATGAAATCATAGGGAGGTAACTAGTAAGCAACCCTAGGTTTATATTTCAACCTTTACTTGTGAACCACTTGGTGATCATAAGTAGAACCCTACCATATCTATATTACATAAATTAAAGAACCTAAGAAAACCTTAGGGTAAAACTCCATACTTAATATAGTGAGAAACCATCCATTCATATGACCCAAGTTAACTATAAAAAGAACTATCACAACTTTAGATACTTTAATGATAAATTGAGTATATCAATAGAAGTTAATTGGGAGAAGACAAAACTAATTCTCAAGTCCTTAGTAATTAAAGGGGCACATGAACAATTAAGCAAGTAATCATATTACCTTGGTTAGGGGAGATTAAACCCTAGCAAATGCAATATGATGGCCTCTCAATTCTACAACCCAGAATTATATCTCAAACCTGGTTGTAAATCACTTGGGTGATCACCACTATAAACTTAATTCACATTGAGTTCCAAACCATTTGTCAGTAGGTGAATATAATTAGAACCTTAGAATTTCTCACTAGCTAAACCATATGATCAAAACCATGGTGGTGACCAACCACTTAGCTTTATAATTAATACAAAACCATAATGAGAGTAGTATCTATCTTGGGTATTTCATGGTGTTATTAAAATATAACACTAGTGCTAACTTCGGAATAAGATTATAATAATGCTTACAAGGCCTTAACAAATAGATGCTCACATAAAATATTATGCAAGGGATCAAATTCTCAGATAAGAGATTAAGTACTTAGAAAGACTTATGCACATGAGATCATGTCATTAAGTCCCTTGTTTAATAGAACTCCATAAACAAACAATACTTGGTAACTTGTTTTTTACAAAGCAATACTAAATAAAACAAGATATATCACTAAGTAAGAAAACTACCAATGGGAAAACAATTTGAATATTCCCAAAGATAATATTCAAATTCATGTCCATATGGAAATTTAATCCACATACTAATACTAATTATTAAATCAATATTATAGTGTCATATCAAATTTGCTTTGCAGCACCCTGCACTAATCTTTGTATGAATTAAATTTGCAATGCCTGCAAGATAGCAAATAAGTTCAAATTTGAATTAAACAAATAAGAATACAAAACAGAAAATAAAGAAGAAAAAGAAAAGAGGAGAAAACCACCTAGAGCTTACCTGGCCGAGCAGCCCACTAGACAGCCCAGCTACTGGTCCAGCTGCACCAGCCCAGCACGGCCCAGCATGGCCCAAGTACCTTTTCGCCCCAGATAAGAACGAGGAGACGTCCTCGCCTTCGTCTTCTTCCCTGGACGCCCAGGAGCTCGACACCGCGACGCCCGCACCACGTCCCGCGGTCGCCGCCGCCGTTGTGGACCTCCAGCGCACACCAACGATCCTATAAAACGCGTAGAAGCTCTCAATCGAACCCCTCTTCGTTCCAATCGTCCAAAACACCGAAACCCTAGCTCGTCGGAGACCACACCGCCACACCGATTCCGGCCACCCCTGGAGCCGCCGTTGAGCTCAGGAGGAGCGCCTCGACGTCCTCAATCATCGGGTACAGCCACACATCAAGGGGAGCTCGGTAGTGGAGTAATTCCACCGTTCCCTTCCGCGGTTCTGCGAGGGAAAAATCGACCGTGTCGTCGTCTCCGGCCATCTCCTTCGCCAATTCGAAGCAATACGCATCAAGGGTGAGCATGCGCTTCTCGGCAACCTATTATTAGCCTTCAGCATTCACCGTAGCTCGCTATCACCGTATCACCACCATCCGCCGCCGCTGATCATCACCGTTCGCCGTGCTTCGGTGACCATTTGGTGGCGGCGCGACCACCACTAGCATCGCCTTGTCGTTCTCGTTCCGATGAGCTAACCCACGCCCTCGCGGGAACCCTGCATCGCCGGCGACGTTCACCTCTGGCCGCCGGTGAGGTAATTGGATGCCACGTCGGCACCACGTGGCCGCCAACATGGACACGGCCCACCAGTCATGGACTGTGTGGGTGTCCTGTCCGTGTAGCTTTAGTCATTTTCAATTTAAATTCAAATCTCACAAATTGCTGCAAATTTACAGAAATAAATCAAATTCATTTCAATTCTGAAAAATACCAAATGTGATATCAAAATGATCCTAAAAATAAACTCTATCCAATAAAAATATAAAATGAAATTTTTATTTTTAATAAAAATTTAATTACTTAATATTTGTTATTTAAGCCTTTAATATTAATTCTAAATTCAATTAAAAATTCAACAATTAGTAAAATTTCCAAAAGTAAATAAAAACCAGTAAATAAATAAAGAAAACATTAAAACTAATTTTCTTTATTTATTATTTGTTAAATAATTATTAGAGAGATTTAAACCCTAATTAATAATTACCTAATTATTAATTATTGAAAAGTAATAAAATACCAAATCCAATATTATTATTTCAAAGTTATTAATAAACTTCAAATTTATTAATGAAGTTATTAAGTTAGGAATTCAACAGTAAATATGCAACCCTAGTCCATAAAGAAGAAAACTAGGAACTCATCATTTCATGTGTAAACCCAAAACCCTAAATTCCCTAGAAACCCTAGCTCCACTATGTTATGTGTGGAACCTAAATTATTCCCAAACCTAAACCCTAAGTAACATGTGATCATGTTACTTCATTAATAATCATAGATTCATATCTAGCAACTAAATACCAGTTCAAATCCACATAAAATATGGGGACCCTATCACTACTAATTAGCATCCCATGTGTTCATCATCATCAGACCTAAGTAATCAAGTAGGGTTAACCAAGTGTAAACCCTAGATCCTATTACCAAAACAATCATCCTTAATTATCCAAGCTTAGCATCACACCATGGTGATGAAACCTAATAGCAACCATACCTATTATTTCACATTACATAACCCTGTTCCACTAAACCCTACTAGTATGAGATAATTATTAATCATCCTATTTAGGAAACCACCATGCCTTACCTAGTAGATCCAATAGCCAAACCCTAGACAACCTCAACCCTAATTGCAATACTTCTTATTACTTAAGAAGTATGTTCTTCAAAAGTTATTCTTTTGAAGAAAATAAGGAATCATCATCAATCCTGCCTAATAGAACCTATAGCCAATAACCAGCTATCACCAGCAAGGTATACCAACCATGATAGCAACCATGAATAATTAATTGCTTAAGTTGCTTATGCTTAAGTAAGACCAATCAAGCCTAGTTGCTAATGAATCCAACTATGTTGTGATCCATCTCATATTTACCCCAGAACCTACTTGAAACCAGAATAAACTATAGCAAACCACAAACCCAACTGCCATACTTATTCTTTATTAAAGAACATGTTCTTCAAAAGTTATTCTTTTGAAGAATATAACAAGTAATCAATAACCATGCCCTATAGTACTAAAACTGACCACTATCCTTTACTTGTTAACGTTATGCCAATCATCATTCTCTGTGTGCTCAATTGATTATTATGCTTTATTATCTACCAGTTTATGATACCAAGCAACCAATCTTTAATAAGAACCTTGTTTGTGAATCACTCTAAAAAGTGCAACACTGATACGTCTCCGACGTATCGATAATTTCTTATGTTCTATGCCATATTATTGATGATACCTACATGTTTTATGCACACTTTATGTCATATTCGTGCATTTTCTGGAACTAACCTATTAACAAGATGCCGAAGTGCCGGTTCCTGTTTTCTGCTGTTTTTGGTTTCAGAAATCCTAGTAACGAAATATTCTCGGAATTGGACGAAACGAAGACCCAGGGCCCTATTTTTCCACGGAGCTTCCAGAAGACCGAAGAACACACGAAGTGGGGCCACGAGGTGGCCAGGCTATAGGGCGGCGCGGCCCAAGCCCTGGCCGCGCCGACCTATAGTGTGGGCCCCTCGTGACGCCCCTTGACCTGCCCTTCCGCCTACTTAAAGCCTCCGTCGCGAAACCCCTGATGCGAAAAACCACGATACGGAAAACCTTACTGAGACGCCGTCGCCG
Organism: Lolium rigidum; assembly: GCF_022539505.1. NCBI lineage: Eukaryota > Viridiplantae > Streptophyta > Magnoliopsida > Poales > Poaceae > Lolium > Lolium rigidum. The sequence goes on from NW_025901485.1 coordinate 35,551, forward strand.
CCGATCCCATCTCGGGGGTTCATCTCCCGGAGGACTCTACACCGCCATGGTCGCCTCCGGAGTGATGAGTGAGTAGTTCACCCCTGGACTATGGGTCCATAGCAGTAGCTAGATGGTTGTCTTCTCCTCATTGTGCTTCATTGTTGGATCTTGTGAGCTGCCTAACATGACCAAGATCATCTATCTGTAATTCTATATGTTGTGTTTGTCGGGATCCGATGGATAGAGAATACCATGTCATGTTAATTATCAAGTTATTATACATGTGTTGTTTATGATCTTGCATGCTCTCCGTTACTAGTAGAGGCTCTGGCCAAGTTTTTACTTTTAACTCCAAGAGGGAGTACTTATGCTCGATAGTGGGTTCATGCTGCATTGACACCGGGACGGTGACAGAAAGTTCTAAGGTTGTGTTGTGCTGTTGCCACTAGGGATAAAACATTGGCGCTATGTCCAGAGGATGTAGTTGTTGATTACATTACGCACCATACTTAATGCAATTGTACGTTGTTTAGCAACTTAATACTGGAGGGGTTCGGATGATAACCTGAAGGTGGACTTTTTAGGCATAGATGCAGTTGGATGGCGGTCTATGTACTTTGTCGTAATGCCCAATTAAATCTCACTATACTTATCATGTCATGTATGTGCATTGTTATGCTCTCTCTATTTGTTAATTGCCCGACTGTAATTTGTTCACCCAACATGCTTTTATCTTATGGGAGAGACACCTCTAGTGAACTGTGGACCCCGGTCCATTCTTTAATACTGAAATACAAATCTGCTTGCAATACTTGTTTTCTTGTTTTCTCTGCAAACAATCATCTTCCACACAATACGGTTAATCCTTTGTTACAGCAAGCCGGTGAGATTGACAACCTCAGCTGTTTCGTTGGGGCAAAGTATTTTGGTTGTGTTGTGCGGGTTCCACGTTGGCGCCGGAATCTACGGTGTTGCGCCGCACTACATTCCGCCGCCATCAACCTTCAACGTGCTTCTTGGCTCCTCCTGGTTCGATAAACCTTGGTTTCTTTCTGAGGGAAAACTTGCTGCTGTGCGCATCATACCTTCCTCTTGGGGTTGTCCAACGAACGTGTGAAATACACGCCATCAAGCTCTTTTTCTGGCGCCGTTGCCTGGGAGATCAAGACACGCTGCAAGGGGAGTCTCCACTTCCCAATCTCTTTACTTTGTTTTTGTCTTGCTTTATTTTATTTACTACTTTGTTTGCTGCACTTATATCAAAACACAAAAAATTAGTTGCTAGCTTTACTTTATTTACTGTCTTGTTTGCTATATCAAAAACACAAAAAAATTAGTTTACTTGCATTTACTTTATCTAGTTTGCTTTATTTACTATTGCTAAAATGGCCAACCCTGAAAATACTAAGTTGTGTGACTTCACTAGCACAACTAATAATGATTTCTTATGCACACCTATTGCTCCACCTGCTACTACAGCAGAATTCTTTGAAATTAAACCTGCTTTACTGAATCTTGTCATGAGAGAGCAATTTTCTGGTGTTAGTTGTGATGATGCTGCTGCCCATCTCAATAATTTTGTTGAACTATGTGAAATGCAAAAGTATAAAGATGTAGATGGTGACATTATAAAATTAAAATTGTTCCCTTTCTCATTAAGAGGAAGAGCTAAAGATTGGTTGCTATCTCTGCCTAAGAATAGTATTGATTCATGGACTAAATGCAAGGATGCTTTTATTGGTAGATATTATCCCCCTGCTAAAATTATATCTTTGAGGAGTAGCATAATGAATTTTAAACAATTGGATAATGAACATGTTGCTCAAGCTTGGGAAAGAATGAAACCTCTCGGTTAAAAATTGCCCAACCCATGGATTGACTACTTGGATGATCATCCAAACCTTCTATGCAGGACTAAATTTTTCTTCGCGGAATTTATTGGATTCATCTGCTGGAGGTACCTTTATGTCCATCACTCTTGGTGAAGCAACAAAGCTTCTTGATAATATGATGGTTAATTACTCTGAATGGCACACGGAAAGAGCTCCACAAGGTAAGAAGGTAAATTCTGTTGAAGAATCCTCTTCCTTGAATGATAAGGTTGATGCTATTATGTCTATGCTTGCGAATGATAGGACTAATGTTGATCCTAATAATGTTCCATTAGCTTCATTGGTTGCACAAGAAGAACATGTTGATGTAAACTTCATTAAAAATAATAATTTCAACAACAATGCTTATCGGAACAATTCTAGTAATAACTATAGGCCATATCCTTATAATAATGGTAACGGTTATGCTAATTCTTATGGGAATTCTTACAACAATAATAGGAATACACCCCCTGGACTTGAAGCCATGCTTAAAGAATTTATTAGTACACAAACTGCCTTTAACAAATCTGTTGAGGAAAAGCTCAATAAAATTGATATTCTTGTTTCTAGAGTTGATAGTCTTGCCTCCGATGTTGATCTTTTGAAATCGAAAGTTATGCCTAATAGGGATATTGAAAATAAAATTGTTACTACAGCAAATGCCATCCAAGTTAGAATTAATGAGAATATAAGATTAATGGCTGAACTGCGTGCTAGGTGGGATAGAGAAGAAAATGAAAAACTAGCTAAAAAGGAAAATGTAGCTAAAGTTTGGACTATTACCACCACTAGCAATGCTAATGATTCATATGTTGCTGCACCTCCTACTATCCATGATAAAATAATTGGTGTTGGCAATGCTTCTACTCCTAGTGCAAAGCGCGCAAAATTACCTGAGCTGCTAAAGCTGCTTGAAAGCTGCTTGTGATAAAACTGCTGAAATTTTTTCCAACCTTGGGGATGATAATCCCATTGCTTTAGATTGTAATTATTTAGATTTTGGTGATTGCCATATCTCTGAAGTTATAAAGTTCTTGCAAAAACTTGCTAAAAGTCCCAATGCTAGCGCTATAAATTTGGCTTTCACAAAACATATTACAAATGCTCTCATAAAAACTAGAGAAGAGAAACTAAAACTTGAAACTTCTATTCCTAGAAAGCTAGAGGATGGTTGGGAGCCCATCATTAAAATGAGAGTCAAAGATTTTGATTGTAATGCTTTATGTGATCTTGGTGCAAGTATTTACTGTTATGCCTAAAAAAGTCTATGATATGCTTGACTTGCCACCATTGAAAAACTGTTATTTGGATGTTAATCTCGTTGATAATGCTAAAAAGAAACCTTTGGGGAAAGTTGATAATGTTCATATTATGGTTAACAATAACCTTGTCCCCGTTGATTTTGTTGTCTTGGATATTGAATGCAATGCATCTTGCCCCATTATATTGGGAAGACCTTTTCTTCGAACCGTTGGTGCTACTATTGATATGAAGGAAGGTAATATTAAATATCAATTTCCTCTCAAGAAAGGTATGGAACACTTCCCTAGAAAGAGAATGAAGTTACCTTATGATTCTATCATTAGAACAAGTTATGATGTTGATGCTTCATCTTTCGATGTTACTTGAGTTACACTTTCGCGCCTAGGCTGAAAGGCGTTAAAGAAAGCGCTTATGGGAGACAACCCATGTTTTTACTACAGTACTTTATTTTATATTTGTGTCTTGGAAGTTGTTTACTACTGTAGCAACCTCTCCTTATCTTAGTTTTATGTTTTGTTGTGCCAAGTAAGGTCTTTGATAGAAAAGTAAGTACTAGATTTGGATTACTGCGCGAGTTTCAGAATTCTTTCTTTGTCACGAATCTGGATCTATCTTCCTGTAGGTAGCTCAGAAAATTATGCCAATTTACGAGCATGATCCTCAGATATGTACGCAACTTTCATTCAATTTGAGCATTTTCGTTTGAGCAAGTCTGGTGGCCTAATAAAATCCATCTTTACGGACTGTTCTGTTTTGACAGATTCTGTCTTTTATTTCGCATTGCCTCTTTTGCTATGTTGGATGAATTTCTTTGATCCACTAATGTCCGGTAGCTTTATGCAATGTCCAGAAGTGTTAAGAATGATTGTGTCACCTCTGAACATGTGAATTTTTATTATGCACTAACCCTCTAATGAGTTGTTTCGAGTTTGGTGTGGAGGAAGTTTTCAAGGATCAAGAGAGGAGTATGATGCAATATGATCAAGGAGAGTGAAAGCTCTAAGCTTGGGGATGCCCCGGTGGTTCACCCCTGCATATATTAAGAAGAATCAAGCGTCTAAGCTTGGGGATGCCCAAGGCATCCCCTTCTTCATCGACAACATTATCGGAGTTCCTCCCACGAAACTATATTTTTATTCGGCCACATCTTATGTACTTTGCTTGGAGCGTCGGTTTGTTTTTGTTTTTTGTTTTGTTTGAATAAAATGGATCCTAGCATTCACTTTATGGGAGAGAGACACGCTCCGCTGTTGCATATGGACAAATATGTCCTTAGGCTCTACTCATAGTATTCATGGCGAAGTTCTTCTTCGTTAAATTGTTATATGGTTGGAATTGGAAAATGATACATGTAGTAACTCTAAAATGTCTTGGATAATTTGATACTTGGCAATTGTTGTGCTCATGTTTAAGCTCTTGCATCATATACTTTGCACCCATTAATGAAGAAATACTTAGAGCTTGTTAATTTGGTTTGCATATTTGGTTTCTCTAGAGTCTAGATAACATCTAGTATTGAGTTTTGAACAACAAGGAAGACGGTATGGAGTCTTATAATGTTTACCATATGTCTTTTATGTGAGTTTTGCTGTACCGTTCATCCTTGTGTTTGTTTCAAATAACCTTGCTAGCCTAAACCTTGTATCGAGAGGGAATACTTCTCATGCATCCAAAATACTTGAGCCAACCACTATGCCATTTGTGTCCACCATACCTACCTACTACATGGTATTTACCCGCCATTCCAAAGTAAATTGCTTGAGTGCTACCTTTAAAATTCCATCATTCACCTTTGCAATATATAGCTCATGGGACAAATAGCTTAAAAACTATTGTAGTATTGAATATGTACTTATGCACTTTATCTCTTATTAAGTTGCTTGTTGAGCGATAACCATGTTTTCTGGGGACGCCATCAACTATTCTTTGTTGAATATCATGTGAGTTGCTATGCATGTCCGTCTTGTCTGAAGCAAGAGAGATCTACCACCTTCATGGTTGGAGCATGCATATTGTTAGAGAAGAACTTTGGGCCGCTAACTAAAGCCATGATTCATGGTGGAAGTTTCGGTTTGGACATATATCCTCAATCTCATATGAGAATAATAATTGTTGCCACATGCTTATGCATTAAAGAGGAGTCCATTATCTGTTGTCCATGTTGTCCCGGTATGGATGTCTAAGTTGAGAATAATCAAAAGCGAGAAATCCAAAATGCGAGCTTTCTCCTTAGACCTTTGTACGGGCGGCATGGAGGTACCCCATTGTGACACTTGGTCAAAACATGTGCATTGCAAAGATCCGGTAGTCCAAGTTAATTAGGACAAGGTGCGGGCACTATTAGTATACTATGCATGAGACTTGCAACTTGTAAGATATAATGTACATAACTCATATGCTTTATTACTACCGTTGACAAAATTGTTTCATGTTTTCAAAATAAAAGCTCTAGCACAAATATAGCAATTGATGCTTTCCTCTTTGAAGGACCATTCTCTTTACTTTTATGTTGAGTCAGTTCACCTATTTCTCTCCACCTCAAGAAGCAAACACTTGTGTGAACCGTGCATTGATTCCTACATACTTGCATATTGTACTTTTTATATTACTCTATGTTGACTATTATCCATGAGATATACATGTTAAAAGTTGAAAGCAACCGCTGAAACTTAATCTTCCTTTGTGTTGCTTCAATACCTTTACTTTGATTTATTGCTTTATGAGTTAACTCTTATGCAAGACTTATTAATACTTGTCTTGAAGTACTATTCATGAAAAGTCTTTGCTATATGATTCACCTGTTTACTCATGTCATCACCATTGTTTTGATCGCTGCATCCACTACATATGTTTACAAATAGTATGATCAAGGTCATGATGGCATATCACTTCAGAAATTATCTTTGTTATCGTTTTACACCGCTCGGGACGAGCGAGAACTAAGCTTAGGGATGCTTGATACGTCTCCGACGTATCGATAATTTCTTATGTTCTATGCCATATTATTGATGATACCTACATGTTTTATGCACACTTTATGTCATATTCGTGCATTTTCCGGAACTAACCTATTAACAAGATGCCGAAGTGCCGGTTCATGTTTTCTGCTGTTTTTGGTTTCGAAATCCTAGTAACGAAATATTCTCGGAATTGGACGAAACGAAGACCCGGGGCCCTATTTTTCCACGGAGCTTCCAGAAGACCGAAGAACACACGAAGTGGGGCCACGAGGTGGCCAGGCTATAGGGCGGCGCGGCCCAAGCCCTGGCCGCGCCGACCTATAGTGTGGGCCCTCGTGACGCCCCTTGACCTGCCCTTCCGCCTACTTAAAGCCTCCGTCGCGAAACCCCTGATGCGAAAAACCACGATACGGAAAACCTTGCTCGAGACGCCGTCGCCGCCGATCCCATCTCGGGGGATTCTGGAGATCTCCTCCGGCACCCTGCCGGAGAGGGGATTCATCTCCCGGAGGACTCTACACCGCCATGGTCGCCTCGGAGTGATGAGTGAGTAGTTCACCCCTGGACTATGGGTCCATAGCGGTAGCTAGATGGTTGTCTTCTCCTCATTGTGCTTCATTGTTGGATCTTGTGAGCTGCCTAACATGATCAAGATCATCTATCCGTAATTCTATATGTTGTGTTTGTCGGGATCCGATGGATAGAGAATACCATGTCATGTTAATTATCAAGTTATTATACATGTGTTGTTTATGATCTTGCATGCTCTCCGTTACTAGTAGAGGCTCGGCCAAGTTTTTACTTTTAACTCCAAGAGGGAGTACTTATGCTCGATAGTGGGTTCATGCCTGCATTGACACCTGGGACGAGTGACGGAAAGTTCTAAGGTTGTGTTGTGCTTGTTGCCACTAGGGATAAAACATTGGCGCTATGTCCGAGGATGTAGTTGTTGATTACATTACGCACCATACTTAATGCAATTGTCCGTTGTTTAGCAACTTAATGCGGAGGGGTTCGGATGATAACCTGAAGGTGGACTTTTTAGGCATAGATGCGGTTGGATGGCGGTCTATGTACTTTGTCGTAATGCCCAATTAAATCTCACTATACTTATCATGTCATGTATGTGCATTGTTATGCTCTCTCTATTTGTCAATTGCCCGACTGTAATTTGTTCACCCAACATGCTTTTATCTTATGGGAGAGACACCTCTAGTGAGCTGTGGACCCCGGTCCATTCTTTAATACTTGAAATACAAATCTGCTTGCAATACTTGTTTTACTTGTTTTCTCTCGCAAACAATCATCTTCCACACAATACGGTTAATCCTTTGTTACAGCAAGCCGGTGAGATTGACAACCTCACTTGTTTCGTTGGGGCAAAGTACTTTGGTTGTGTTGTGCGGGTTCCACGTTGGCGCGGAATCTCCGGTGTTGCGCCGCACTACATTCCACCGCCATCAACCTTCAACGTGCTTCTTGGCTCCTCCTGGTTCGATAAACCTTGGTTTCTTTCTGAGGGAAAACTTGCTGCTGTGCGCATCATACCTTCCTCTTGGGGTTGCCCAACGAACGTGTGAAATACACGCCATCAAACACACCCTAAGAAAATCATTTCAACTAGCCAATCCTAAATCATCGGGGTTAGGACACGCTTGGAATGATTGCATCTCATACTTATGCATTATTGCATTTTTGCCAATCTTTTAAACATCGTCCTTACCGGACGATGATGCTATTTCAGAATTTGGAATTATTCCGCATCGAAGACCTTGTCTGCATAATCTTGCAGCCAAGAAAGGCAAGTTCATCGCTTGCTCATGTCATTTGAGTATCTTTATCAAATTACTTGCAAAGTACTATGGTTATCACTATTGCATAAAAACCAAAACCACTACTTTCACAACTATGAATATGACTATGTGGTGGGCAATGGAACCATGGATTGTGTTGATATGGTGGAGGTTCCATTGCAAGGGTTTATATCCATCTAGGATTAACAACAAATGTCGTCCGAGTGATTCTTGCGCCGTAATACCCGTGTTAACCATAAGATCCGGAGTGGGACGGAGTAGTCAAAAGTGTTTCCACCTCTCGTTCATCAACGGATGCGCTTACCGTAGCGGTTGTGTCTTGCGGAGCAACTTGAGGGTGGGGAGCCCCTTCTAATTCCCCACGGTATAGCTGTTGCTTACCGTAGCGGTTCTGCTTGCGGAACAACTTGAGGGTGGGGATCCCCTTCTAATTCCCCACGGTAATGTGGTCTATGATGGGTTGCGGCTACCGGCGAAGGAGTTTGGTTAACGAGTCCCAAACCGTTGTCGTGGTCGGGGTCCACCCTGAAATTACGGGAATAATGGGACCGACGAGGACCCAGGGTCGGGGTATGCAACAACGGGTGGGTGATCGAGGTAGCGGAGGAACATGATTGGCTAGACCTTATACCGGGCCTCACACCATAGTAAGTGTGGACAAGCCTGCAGGTTGGTTGGCACCAAGGTTAAGATCTCTTATGGGTAAAGCAACACACCTCTGCAGAGTGTAATAAATCGTGACCTGTCACTCCCTGTTCCGGGATATGGAACTGCGAACGCTGCCGAAAAGGAACTCCATGAAGTTCTAGTAAACCGGTGACGGCTGACGGACATAGTTCTTCTGTATAAAAGCAACCTTTTGAAGAAATGGTTATGAAAACCTGCATTGGTATTAGACTTTCTGGTCTAATGCCGTAGCTAGTGCATTAAACACCTCTTTCCTATAATGAACTTGTTGAGTACGCTCGTACTCATCCCACTCTTAAATCCCCGCTTAGATATGGAGGCATCGAAGGAGGATCTACAGTGCAACTAGAAGGCCGAAGAGTCAACAACTACTTCAAGAGACAGGACCCTGTCAGAAGAGTCAAATACCACATCCAACAAGGAGAAAACCTAGATTAGCCATAGAAGGGAACTAGCTTCCTAAACCTAGCTCATATTTAGCTAGAATCTATTCATAGCCTCTGTAGCTAGTTAAATACTCTACAAATAGAGTTCGTGTTAGGATTAGACTCCGAGTCGTTCTTCTAGAGTTTATTTGCGGTTCTACCTCATTGTAATGTAGGAGGTCTGTGATGATCTTATGTAACGTAGTCCGTGTGTAATTCTATAGACATGCCTTGGACCCGCATATGTTTCTGTTGTACCACTCTGAGCGATATAATACTAGTGGAACGGTGTTTCATTGGTGTTATATCAGACTTGCATACTACACCATGCAGTGGTATGCCGGGTCACCACACCCGTCGACTTAGTCGAGGGAATTAGACGCTGGCATCGTCACACGGTGCACCGGTTTGAGCCTTATTTCGTGATAATGTAACCATCGACTGCAGCACTCTCATGTTTTCTCGTGGCTTGGATTGGTTGTTCTCTTTTTGTGTGTCATTAATCTTAGCTCCCGTTGAGAGTATTTAATTAATGACACTGCGTGTTTTCTAGGCCAACGCTCCCGATGGGAGTAAGAGCCGATGGTAGGGGCCACAGTCGACCTGTTCAGGTGGTAGGGCCTAAATTGAAGAAAGAAGGCAGAGAACCTGATTAAAATTTTATTCATAGGGAAAAGCAACTTTAAAGGCTATCTAAATAATAAGAAACGATCGTGTCCTATGTATAGAACCGTCGCAGGTGTGCGATATTCCATGGATTTCCGACATCTTTTCCTGAAGCTGGATTTCTGAGCCTGTACGCTCCTCCTGGTATCACTTCGGTGACGATGTAAGGTCCTTCCCATGGAGACTCAAGTTTCGAGGGCCTTTTTTGTTTCAGCCGAAGTACCATATCTCCAACACTAAAGCACCTGCTGCGTATTCGTCGACTGTGGTAGTTCCTCAGCGCCTGCTGGTATACCGTGGTTCTGGCTAGAGCAATGTCTCGGGCTTCATCCAATAGGTCTACAGCATCTTGCAATGCGATGTTGGAAGAGGGTTCTATGTATGCGGTCACTCGAGGTGCTTCGAATCGAACATCGGCTGGCAAGACTGCTTCGGCTCCATGTACCAGAAAGAATGGGGTGTACTGCGTCGACCTATTGGGTGTGGTACGCAAACTCCAAAGTACCGATGGTAACTCTTCGACCCAAGCTCCCTCTGCGCCTGTAAGACGCTTCTTGAGACCGTCCCCTATTAGACCGTTGATCCTTTCCACCTGACCGTTTGTTTGGGGGTGAGCCACTGATGCGAATTTCAGTTTTATTCCCCTGTCGTCACAAAACTCTCGGAATTCTTTGGAGTCAAAGTTAGTCCCGTTATCTGTAACGATACTGTGGGGCACACCGAATCGGCATGTTATTTCCTTGAAGAATCGGACTGCTGTTTTCGCCTTCTGGTTTCGTACTGGTACCGCCTCGATCCACTTGGTGAATTTATCGACTGCGACCAATAAGTACGTGTGTCCTCCAGGCGATGATCTCGGTAGTGGCCCAACTTGATCAAGTCCCCATTGAGCGAAAGGCCATGCCAAGGGTATCGTCATTAGGTCTGTTGCAGGGGCGTGCGGTTTTGGAGAAAACCGTTGGCAGGGGTCGCACTTCATGACTAGATCTCGAGCATCCGACGCTGCCGTTGGCCAGTAAAATCCTGCCCTGAAGGCTTTTGCTACGAGAGCCCTACTTCCCGCGTGATGCCCGCAAGTTCCTTCGTGTATCTCACGCAGCAGTGCTCTTCCGTCGTCGATGGCAATGCACCTTTGGAGGATGCCGGAAATGCTGCGCTTGTAGAGTTCACCGTTTACTATGGTGAAAGCTTTTGATCGCCTGACGATTCGTTTTGCTTCTAATGGATCCGTCGGCAGCTCCTGTTTTGCTAGGTATGCCAGGAATGGTTTAGTCCATAATGGCTCAAGGAGGAGGACTTGTTCGGCTGGGAGAGTTGGAGCTTCGTCGGCAACTTGCTGCGGGTTTGCCTCTGCTTCCCTGGTTGGTGATTTTAGGGGTGCTGGCGCCTTCTCTTTTATTGATCGCTGAGTGATAACCTCGTAAAATACTCCATCTGGGATGGGAGAGCACATGGAGCCGATGTTTGCTAAGGTGTCGGCTTCCTCGTTGCTGGCTCTGCCGATATGTTTGAGCTCACATCCCTCGAATTTGGCTTCCATATTCTGATACAGCTGCCTATAGGCGATCATGTTGTTGCTGACTGCATCGCACAGATTCATCGACTGCTGTACTACCAGGTTTGAGTCCCCGTAGATTTCCAGGAGAGTCGCCCCACATGCCTTTGCCATCTTCATTCCGTGCAACAGTGCTTCGTATTCTGCTTCATTGTTTGTCGGCAGAGAGAAGTTCATACGTAGTATATACTTCATCTTATCTTCTTGTGGTGATATCAGCACCACTCCTGCTGCTGCGCCTGTGCTTCGTTTCGACCCATCGAAATACATCACCCATGATCCCGACATGTCGGGTGCCGCTGGTGTCTGGGATTGAATCCAGTCCGCCACAAAGTCTGGGAGGATTTGGGATTTTATAGCTGTCCGGTTAACGTAAGTTATGTCGTGCGGTGCTATCTCGATAGCCCATCGGGACACTCGACCTGTGGCCTCTGGATTGGTCATTATATTTTTTAACGGCGCTTCGCTCACGACGAAAATCGGGTGTTCTGTGAAGTAGTGCCGTAGTTTGCGGGCTTACCTCCATACCGCATATGCCAGCTTCTGATGATGAGGGTACTGATACGTCTCCAACGTATCTATAATTTCTGATGTTCCATGCTTGTTTTATGACAATACCGACATGTTTTGTTCACACTTTATGTCATTATTATGCATTTTCCGGAACTAACCTATTGACGAGATGCCGAAAGGCCGCTGTCTGTTTTCTCGCTGTTTTTGGTTCCGGAAAGGCTGTTCGGGCAATATTCTCGGAATTGGACGAAATCAACGCCAAACCTCCTATTTTTCCCGGAAGGCTGCAGAACACCGAAGAAGAGTCGGAGAGGGGCCAGGGGGCCCCCACACCATAGGGCCGCGCGGGCTGGCCTCTGGCCGCGCCGGCCTATGGTGGGGCCACCCTGCCAGCCCTCCGACTCCGCCTCTTCGCCTATATAAGCCCTTTCGACCTAAAAACGCGATCTCTCTTGACGAAACTCCGGAAAGACTCCGGGGCGCCGCCACATCGCGAAACTCCAATTCGGGGACGAAGTCTCTGTTCCGGCACCTGCCGGGACGGGGAATTGCCCCGGAGCCATCTCCACCGCCGTCTCCACCGCCATCTTCACCGCCATCGCTGCCTCCATGATGAGGAGGGAGTAATTCACCCCTAGGGCTGAGGGCTCCGCTGTAGCTATGTGGTTCATCTCTCTCTCTTTGTGATCTAGTTGAATATCATCTATGTGCTACTCTAGTGATGTTATTAAAGTAGTCTATTCCTCCTCCATGATGTAATGTTGGCAGTGTGTGCATCATGAAGTACTTGGTATATGCTATGATTGTGATCTCTTGTAGATTATGAAGTTAACTATTACTATGATGGTATTGATGCGATCTATTCCCCCTTTCATAGCTGATGTTGACGAGTGTGCATGCTATGTTAGTACTCGGTGTAATTGTGTTGATCTATCTTGCACTCTAAGGTTATTTAAATATGAACATTGAATATTGTGGAGCTTGTTAACTCCGGCATTGAGGGTTCGTGTAATCCTACACAATTAGTGGTGTTCATCATCCAACAAGAGGGTGTAGAGTAGTCCTATTATGTGATCATTGTTGAGAGTGTCCACTAGTGAAAGCAGGATCCCTAGGCCTTGCTTCCAAGCATCGAATCTCCGTTTGTTTACTGTTTTGTTGCATGTTTACTCGCTGCCATATTTTATTCAGATTACTATTACCACTCATACTCATCCATATTACTTGCATCTCACTATCTCTTCGCCGAACTAGTGCACCTTTACATCTGACAAGTGTATTAGGTGTGTTGGGGACACAAGAGACTTCTTGCTTTGTGGTTGCAGGGTTGCTTGAGAGGGATATCTTTGACCTCTTCCTCCCTGAGATCGATAAACCTTGGGTGATCCACTTAAGGGAAAGTTGCTGCTGTTCTACAAACCTCTGCTCTTGGAGGCCCAACACTGTCTACAAGAATAGAAGCTCCCGTAGACATCAGGTACCTCTGTCTCGCGGGTGTGAGTACTTCGCTGAGATAGTAAACGGGCCTCTGCACGCCGTGAACTCTCCCTGCTTCTTCCCGTTCGACGACCAAGACGCTGCTGAAGACTTGAGCTGTCGCAGCTATGTACATGAGCAGCGTTTCCTTCTCGCGGGGGGTTACAAGGACTGGAGACGTCGACAAGATTCTCTTCAGGTTGTCGAAGGATTCCTGCGCCTCCTTTGTCCACTCAAACGTTTCTGATTTTTTCATCAAGTTGTAGAAAGGCAAAGCTTTTTCTCCTAGCTTGGCGATAAACCTGCTGAGCGCTGCTAAACGTCCCGCCAGCTGCTGTACTTGATGCAGATTCTTTGGCGGCTCCATGTCGAGAATAGCTTTAATTTTCAAAGGGTTGGCTTCGATCCCTCTGGCCGAGATGAAGTATCCTAGCACTTGCCCCCCCTGGTACTCCGAAGAAGCATTTTTCGGGGTTCAGCTTGATCTTATACCTGTCTAGGTTATCGAAGGTCTCCCGCAAATCGTCGACGAGGGTGGCGATGTGCTTTGTTTTCACCACGATATCGTCAATATAGACTTCGATGTTTCGCCCGATCTGCTCTCCAAGGCAAGCTTGCATGCAACGTTGGTAAGTTGCTCCCGCATTTTTCAACCCGAAGGTCATGACATTGTAGCAGAAAACGCTGTGTGGGGTGATGAACGCGGTTAGCTCCTGATCTTCTTTCTTCAATTTGATCTGGTTATACCCAGAGTAGGCATCGAGGAAGGAGAGGCGGTCGCACCCGGCTGTGGAGTCGACTATCTGGTCAATTCTAGGCAGCGGGAAGTGGTCCTTCGGACAGTGTTTGTTGAGGCCGGTGTAGTCGATACACATACGCAGAGCGGTGGTGTCCTTTTTGGGTACCATGACAGGGTTAGCCACCCACTCTGATTCTTTGAGCTCTCGGATAAATCCTGCTTTACGAAGTCGATTGATTTCTTCACCAATTGCTTTCCTCTTGGGTTCAGAGAATCGACGCATCGACTGCTGCACTGGTTTGGCTGTCGGGTCAACATTAAGGGCGTGCTCAGCGAGTTCCCTGGGGATACCTGGCATGTCGGATGGTTCCCATGCAAATATCTCCCAGCGCTCACGGAGGAACTCGACGAGCGCGCCTTCCTATGCGTCCGTAAGGTCAGCCGATATATTGACCGTTTTCTTCGGGTCAGTGGGGTGCACCTGCAGCTTCTTGGCTTCCTTTGTAGTGTCAAACTCGTCGGATCTTGCGCTTCGGTTGTCGGCTGGCGGCTGCGTATGATCCACGGTTGCGTCGATCGCGTTGAGTTCCTCCTTAGCGCCGAATTTCGAGGCGATCTTCTGGAACTCCCTATCGCAGGTGTCTGATCGGTCAAAGCTTCCGTGAACGGTTATTGGGGTTCCATTGTTGCCTGGCATCTTCAGTTTTAGATACGCGTAATGAGGCACGGCCATAAACTTAGCAAACGCAGGCCTGCCGAGGATGGCATGATACTGAGACTCCCAGTCGACAACTTCGAACTCGATCTTTTCTTTCCTGAAATTGGTGGGCGTGCCGAAGACCACATCCAACGACGTTTTTCCAAGAGAATAAGCGGGTCGAGTCGGTATAATGCCATGGAATCCTGTGTCGGATTCCCTCAGCATATCGACTGTTAGGCCCATCGCTTTCATTGTGTTGGCGAACAGTAGGTTTAAGCCACTTCCTCCGTCCATGAATACTTTGCTCATGTTGTACCCTCCGATCTGTGCCTCGAGGACTAGAGCTGCATGGCCTGGTCTAGGGACGGCTTTCGGGTGGTCTGTCCTATCAAAGGAGATAGGTTGCTCCGACCAGTCGATGAATTCGGGTGTGTCGACCATAGCGACTTCTGCGTACTTCACTTCTCGCGAGAATTTCTTGATTTCCCTTTTTGAAAAGCTGGTTTTATGGATCATATTGACCTGCCCGCGCGGTTCTGGGAATACCTCGGCTGGTACATACTCGTTCTTTTCCATTGGTTCGTACGGCTCCGGCACGTACGGCTCCGCCCGATAGCTGTAGGATCTTGCTTTCTTCTCCATTATGTGAACTCTTGATATAGCTTCATTCCTGAGGTCATCACAGAACTGTCGAATCTCCAGGAAGTGTCGGCAGTTCCTCAATAGGTGACTGGACTTCTCCCAACCGTCCTTTGGGTCGATATAGGAGTGGAGGTAACATGGCGCATCGAGTTGTTCCGTGGCCGATAAGTGCGGTGAACGAGCGCGGCCATGGATCGTTTGCACGCCCTCCTTTTCCCGTCCGGACTGGCGAGGGTGGGGCGCTGCACGTTCTTCTTCTCCATGGTATAATTCCCTTCGCCTTTTCCTTCGCCCCATTGCGGGATCGGGACTTCCTCGTCTGCCTCCATGCGTGCTTCTGAGTGGAATTCCCAAGGTTGCCGCCAGGGTATCCTCTGCTGAGACCGAGGGCTCCACACCGGACGTATTTGTCCTAGGGAGGCGAAGAAAGCCTCCGGAGTCGATGATGAAGTGGACGCCTCCAAGGGTGGTGGTCATGTCGTCACACGACTCTGCAGGAGTCGCGTGCGACGGCTTGAGATGTGGTGCGAACCCGAAGGATCCACAGTGAATCGGATCTTTTGGATCTGGAGGCGTCGGTGACTCGAGCACGAACGCCGCAGATGTGACTGGTACTGCCGATGTCGTGCCTTGTGCCGACAGGCTTCCCACAGACGGCGCCAATTGTCGAGGGTGCTCCTCGGCAATGCCCTCCGATAGGGGCTTAGGGTTGATGGAATCCTGTAGGCTGACTCGAGACATCGGTTCACAGACAAGCGGGGAGAGCGATTTACCCAGGTTCGGGGCCCTCGATGAGGTAAAACCCTTACGTCCCGCCTGTCTGTTCTTTGATTATGATGAAAACAGGTTACAATGGGGTGCCGAATAGTTCGGCTGAGATCTCGTCGAGATGCTGGTTGCTAGGGTAACCTAGTTCTACGCTTCTGTTGGCTAGTATTGCTAAGATTGGTTGTGTCCCCCGATAGCCCCTCTCCTGGCCTTTATATAGGTGGCCAGGTCCCGAGAGGTCTAATCGAGTACGAATAGGTTTACAATAGATCTATCTTCAATCTTTCCTTGTTCGGCTTCTTCTCTGCCTTGTTTTCCAAGTAATCTTCAGCCGCACCGCCCTAGTGGCCCATCTCACCATCGGGTTCCTTCATGGGCCTCCAGTTGGGCCGTGCAGGGTAGAGCAACATTGGTTACCCGAAGGGTAATGCCCACGTCACCGAGGATGTAGTTATTGATTACATTACGCACCATACTTAATGCAATTGTCTGTTGTTTTGCAACTTAATACTGGAAGGGGTTCGGATGATAACCTGAAGGTGGACTTTTTAGGCATAGATGCATGCTGGATAGCGGTCTATGTACTTTGTCGTAATGCCCAATTAAATCTCACAATATTCATCATATAATGTATGTGCATTGTTATGCCCTCTCTATTTGTCAATTGCCCGACTGTAATTTGTTCACCCAACATGCTATCTTATGGGAGAGACACCTCTAGTGAACTGTGGACCCCGGTCCATTCTTTACATCTGAAATACAAATCTGCTGCTATTGTTCTTTACCTGTTCTTGCAAACAATCATCATCCACACTATACATCTAATCCTTTGTTACGAGCAAGCCGGTGAGATTGACAACCTCACTGTTTCGTTGGGGCAAAGTACTTTGGTTGTGTTGTGCAGGTTCCACGTTGGCGCCGGAATCTCCGGTGTTGCGCCGCACTACATCCCGCCGCCATCAACCTTCAACGTGCTTCTTGACTCCTACCGGTTCGATTAAACCTTGGTTTCTTACCGAGGAAACTTGCCGCTGTGCGCATCACACCTTCCTCTTGGGGTTCCCAACGGACGTGTCAACTACACGCATCAAGCAAATTTCTGGCGCCGTTGCCGGGAAGATCAAGACACGCTGCAAGGGGAGTCTCCACAATCCAATCTCTTTACTTTGTTTTTGTCTTGCTTTATTTTATTTACTTTCTTGTTTGCTGCATTATATCAAAACACAAAAAAATTAGTTGCTAGCTTTACTTTATTTACTGTCTTGCACTCTATATCAAAAACACAAAAATTAGTTACTTGCATTTACTTTATCTAGTTTGCTTTATTTACTACTGCTAAAATGGCCACTCCTGAAAATACTAAGTTGTGTGACTTCACAACCACAAATAATAATGATTTCTTATGCACACCTATTGCTCCACCTGCTACTACAGCAGAATTCTTTGAAATTAAACCCGCTTTACTCGAATCTTGTTATGCGAGAGCAATTTTCTCGGTGTTAGTTCTAATGATGCTGCTGCCCATCTCAATAATTTTGTTGAATTGTGTGAAATGCAAAAGTATAAAGATGTAGATGGTGACATTATAAAATTAAAATTGTTTCCTTTCTCATTAAGAGGAAGAGCTAAATATTGGTTGCTATCTCTGCCTAAGAATAGTATTGATTCATGGACTAAATGCAAGGATGCTTTTATTGGTAGATATTATCCCCCTGCTAAAATTATATCTTTGAGAAGTAGCATAATGAATTTTAAACAATTGGATAATGAGCACGTTGCACAAGCTTGGGAAAGAATGAAATCTTTGGTGAAAAATTGCCCAACCCATGGACTGACTACTTGGATGATCATCCAAACCTTTTATTCAGGACTGAACTTTTCTTCGCGGAACCTATTGGATTCAGCTGCTGGAGGTACCTTTATGTCCATCACTCTTGGTGAAGCAACAAAGCTCCTTGATAATATGATGATTAATTACTCTGAATGGCACACGGAAAGAGCTCCACAAGGTAAGAAGGTAAATTCTGTCGAAGAATCCTCTTCCTTGAGTGATAAGATTGATGCTATTATGTCTATGCTTGTGAATGATAGGACTAATGTTGATCCTAATAATGTTCCGTTAGCTTCATTGGTTGCCCAAGAAGAACATGTTGATGTAAACTTCATTAAAAATAATAATTTCAACAACAATGCTTATCGGAACAATTCTAGTAATAACTATAGGCCATATCCTTATAATAATGGTAATGGTTATGCTAATTCTTATGGGAATTCTTACAACAGTAATAGGAACACACCCCCTGGACTTGAATCTATGCTTAAAGAATTTATTAGTACACAAACTGCTTTTAACAAATCTGTTGAGGAAAAGCTCAATAAAATTGATATTCTCGCTTCTAAGGTTGATAGTCTTGCCTCTGATGTTGATCTTTTGAAATCGAAAGTTATGCCTAATAAGGATATTGAAAATAAAATTGTTACTACAGCAAATGCCATCCAAGTTAGAATTAATGAGAATATAAGATTGATGGCCGAATTGCATGCTAGGTGGGAAAGAGAAGAAAATGAAAAACTAGCTAAAGAGAATAATGTAGCTAAAGTTTGGACTATTACCACCACTAATAATGTTCATGATTCACATGTTGCTGCACCTCCTACTATCAATAATAAAATAATTGGTGTTGGTAATGTTACTACTCCTAGTGCAAAGCGTGCAAAATTGCCTGAAACTGCTAAAACTGCTGAAACTGCCTGTGATAAAACTGCTGAAATTTTTTCCAACATTGGGGATGATGATACCATTGCTTTAGATTATAAAGGTTTGGATTTTGATGATTGCCACATCTCTGAAATTATAAAATTCTTACAAAAACTTGCTAAGAGTCCTAATGCTAGTGCTATAAATTTAGCCTTTACAAAACATATTACAAATGCTCTCATAAAAGCTAGAGAAGAGAAACTAAAACTTGAAACTTCTATTCCTAGAAAGCTAGAGGATGGTTGGGAGCCCATCATTAAGATGAAGGTCAATAACTTTGATTGTAATGCTTTATGTGATCTTGGTGCAAGTATTTCCGTTATGCCTAAGAAAATCTATAATATGCTTGACTTGCCACCATTGAAGAATTGTTATTTGGATGTTAATCTTGTTGATAATGCTATAAAGAAACCTTTGGGGAGAGTTGATAATGTTCGCATTACCGTTAACAATAACCTTGTCCCCGTTGATTTTGTTGTCTTGGATATTGAATGCAATGCATCTTGTCCCATTATATTGGGAAGATCTTTTCTTCGAACTGGTTGGTGCTACCATTGATATGAAGGAAGGTAATATTAAATATCAATTTCCTCTCAAGAAAGGTATGGAACACTTCCCTAGAAAGAGAATGAAGTTACCTTATGATTCTATTATTAGAACAAATTATGATGTTGATACTTCGTCTCTTGATAACACTTGATATACACTTTCGCGCCTAGCTGAAAGGCGTTAAAGAAAAGCGCTTATGGGAGACAACCCATGTTTTTACTACAGTATTTTTGTTTTATATTTGAGTCTTGGAAGTTGTTTAATACTGTAGCAACCTCTCCTTATCTTAGTTTTGTGCTTTGTTGTGCCAAGTAAAGTCTTTGATAGTAAGGTTCATACTAGATTTGGATTACTGCGCGATAATAGATTTCTTTGCTCGTCACGAATTTCGACCTGCCTCTCTGTAGGTAGCTCAGAAAAATATGCCAATTTACGTGCGTGATCCTCAGATATGTACGCAACTTTCATTCAATTTGGGAATTTTCATTTGAGCAAGTCTGGTGCCTCAATAAAATCCATCTTTACGGACTGTTCTGTTTTGACAGATTCTGCCTTTTTATTTCGCATTGCCTCTTTTGCTATGTTGGATGCATTTCTTTGTTCCATTAATGTCCAGTAACTTTATGCAATGTCCAGAAGTGTTAAGAATGATTGCGTCACCTCTGAACATGTTAATTTTTATTGTGCACTAACCCTCTAATGAGTTGTTTCGAGTTTGGTGTGGAGGAAGTTTTCAAGGATCAAGAGAGGAGAATGATGCAATATGATCAAGGAGAGTGAAAGCTCTAAGCTTGGGGATGCCCCGGTGGTTCACCCCCGCATATTCTAAGAAGACTCAAGCGTCTAAGCTTGGGGATGCCCAAGGCATCCCCTTCTTCATCGACAACATTATCAGGTTCCTCCCCTGAAACTATATTTTTATTCCATCACATCTTATGTACTTTGCTTGGAGCGTCGGTTTGTTTTTGTTTTTTTGTTTTGTTTGAATAAAATGGATCCTAGCATTCATTGTGTGGGAGAGAGACACGCTCCTCTGTTGCATATGGACAAATATGTCCTTAGGCTTTACTCATAGTATTCATGGCGAAGGTTGAATCTTCTTCGTTAAATTGTTATATGGTTGGAATCGGGAAATGCTACATGTAGTAATTCTAAAATGTCTTGAATAATTTGATACTTGGCAATTGTTGTGCTCATGTTTAACTCTTGCATCATATACTTTGCACCTATTAATGAAGAAACACCTAGAGCTTGCTAAATTTGGTTTGCATATTTGGTCTCTCTAAAGTCTAGATAATTTCTAGTATTGAGTTTTGAACAACAAGGAAGACGGTGCAGAGTCTTATAATGTTTATAATATGTCTTTTATGTGAGTTTTGCTGCACCGGTTCATCCTTGTGTTTGTTTCAAATAACCTTGCTAGCCTAAACCTTGTATCGAG
>NW_025901486.1:0-10757 GCF_022539505.1 Lolium rigidum
GACATGCCTTGGACCCGCATATGTTTCTGTTGTACCACTCTGAGCGATATAATACTAGTGGAACAGTGTTTCATTGGTGTTATATCAGACTTGCATACTACACCATGCAGTGGTATGCCGGGTCACCACACGATGATAGATCAAAAATCCACCACCACCAACCGCAGGCCGACCCTCTCCGGCGAAGAAGAAGCCACCTCCTCCGTCAAACCCAAGGCTGCTGCCCCGGGCGCCCTCGTGTCGCGGAAGATGCCCGAGATCGCCTCCACGCACCAACGAGAGGCGGGGGTGGATGGCATGGTGTAATAACCCAGAACATAGGAACAACGAAGGGTAGATTTAGAAATGGGATGTGCATTTCATCGCAAAACGGGGGAAATTTTCGCGCCTTATTGCAACTAAACCTAAGAGGGGTCGAGGTTCTCTCTCATTTTGCACTTAGGGTTAGGCAATGTGAGTTAGGGCAATTTCGACATGATCTCTTTTGTATCTTATTACTTTGGGGAATGATTGCATTTGATAAGTGTCAAAACATTTAACAACAAACATAACACAACATAAGTAATGAATTCATAATTCAAACACAAGTTATAAATTCAAATCACTTTGAATTTCAAAGTGAATATCAAATACAATATTTAATTAAGAATATAAACATTACATAATACCAAAAGCTCATAAACAAAACTTGAGCTTTATTGATATAAACACAAATTACAAAGTCTTTACAATATTCTTGGTACAAGAATTGAGAAGTAATGAACAGAAATAAAAAGAGGAAAATTACAAGTCTGTTCTAAACTACAACCTATACTAAATGACTTGAGTATGATCTTCTGGTCATATTCACCTTCAAACCTGCAACATAAATAACAAGTGCTAGACCAGAATGTAAGTGTTAGCAATTTCAGTTTGGACAGTTAACACAAATCACTGAAATTCAGTTTGGACAAGAAACTCGTCATCGCACACTTGTGCTTGTCCAAATTCCTGGACAAGCACAAGATAAGACCAGTGCAATTAAAACTGAGCAGCCACAAGGGGCTCAAGTTTCAACATATGAAGGCTGTTGCTAACCAAGCAACAGCAAGGCAATGCAAGGGATGAGTCACAAAGTAACCAGGCCTTGTGTGTCATGGCCAGGGTAGAAGTAGGGAGCATATAAATAGAACACAAACCCTAGAACCTTGACAGTCGACAGATAAGGTAATTCACCAGGTAAGAGTGAAGCTAGAGCCAACACAAGTTCATCTAGTTCATACTCAAGAACAACACCAACACACAACCACTTAGCCACCAGGAATCATGGTGACCTGAGAAGATCAACCAGAACCTGGAGGTGAAGGGCCGTGCACAAAACCCCAAGTCTGCAACAACAAAACATTTCATACTTGGAGCTGGAACAAGGTATATCAAGTTCATGGTCAGATTCAAGGGATCTGATCCATAATATATGCATGACATAATCATGGGATTGAGCAGATGCTCAAGTGGGTAGATCATCACTTGGTTTTTTTTACCAAGGATTACTGCTAGTCCAAAAGCTACTAAAAATGGAAATCATCTAGATACAGATCTTGTACACTGAAGCTAGTAATCATGCACAGATGCACACACTAGCAAGATCATATGCACAGACAGCACCAGTAGATGTGTTGCAATGAATAGAAGCTAATTCAGACTACACAGTAAACCCTAAGCTAGTAACCATCAGTAAACCCTAGATTTCATCAGGCAATCATATTGGCATTCATATCTAGTATGATCCCCAAATATGCAAGCAAAGGTTGAGTAGCCACAAGATCCAATTAAATAGGTGAGCAACCAATCAGTAGCAAGGCTACTGAGGTCACATCACACTTAGCACCAAATAAAAGAAAGCCAACTATAGCACATCATTATCCAAGAATGGATTCAGATTTATTTGCTTGTTAAACAATCATAAATAGCAGATTCATTTGCAAGCAAGTCATTTAAATCATTACTGCATAAGCAGTTCATCATAACTTGATAAATACAAGCATGAATTTATCACAGATCCATGCTTAGTACTGACAGTAGTATAATATAAGGCAACACAGTTTAATCACTGCATAATAGCTACTGAATCTAGTCCAGTGAGCTTGAATGAGCAACAAAGACAAGTAAGCAAGCAAGATAGTGATGCTTGAGTATCAGCATCAACAAAGAAAATGAATCACTTAGCCACGTAATTAATCAAGTAAGCTATCATCGACATTTAATTGATCAAATGGATCAATTGAATCAAGTCAAGCCACACGTATAAGCTAGCCAACAAGCAATGAATGATCCAATGGATCATTAGCTTACACAGTAGGCACAGAAACATTCCACCAACACCACTGGCACACACAAGTGTCACTGATGCACCACAGTACACCTAGACAAGCAAGTATGACATGCCAGTAAGCACAAGCAAGCTCTTAAGCAAGCACAGCAGAGTATAGCAGGATTAGAGCAAGCTAGGAGCAACAGATAAGCAAGCAAAGCATGAACAACAAGCAAGGTAACCATGGTCAGTACCAGAAATTGGTGCTTTGGCCATGGTCTTGCAGCAAATGAAAGTATAGGCAGATTAAGCAGCTATGGCAGTGCTCTGGGTGATCACAGGATCACCAGAGAGACACAGAACATGAGGAGGAAGAAGTACAGTAGCAAGGGAGGCGCACAGACATGAAGGAGAGAAGGAAGAGGTGAAGAACTTACACGCGCCTGGTGGCAGAAGCTAGGGCATGGCGAGGCAGTGCTCGCGCGGCCATAGCAGCTGCAAAGCCAGGGTAGGCGCCGACGTTACGCCGGCGAACACGAACACACCATCGCAGCAGAGCACCAGAGACGACGGCACAAGTACTGCGAGCAGCACCTGCGCCAGGACAGTCTCGGGGGTGCACACACCGTCGGCAAGGACGAGAGCTCGTCGGAGATCGTCAATCGCCAAAGGCGATTCTCCACGAGATCCAGAGAGGGGCGATCCACTAGGAGAGGAAGAGATGGGGAAAACCACGCGGACAGATCGGTAGATCTTCGCGCGGCGGTTCTGATTTGGTAAGTGGCGAGAGCAGGGGAGCATGGAGGTGGCCGGAGAGTGGCGGCGGCCATGGCGGCGACGCCATCGCCACGGGAGACGCGAGAGAGTTAGGGTTAGGGACGAGCGAGTGTGAGAGACGAGTGAGGAGCGAGGTGGGCCGCTTCGGCGCCACCGACCCATTAGGGGACATGCCTTAGTGGGCTGTCCCTGGGCTTTAGTTAAGTGGGCTGGCCCAATAGGGGCCAGGGGTATTTCTGTCTTTTTACTTTTTAGAAAAAGACCAGAATCTCACCAATTTTAATAAATAAACTACAACTCTAAAAATCCATTAAAAATTGGATTAGTAAATGAAAAATTATTCTTAACCAGAATAAAATATGTAATAAAATTTAAGAAACAAATTCAAATTCATGAATTTGATGAATTTAAAATAATGATTTGGAATTTCAAATTATTATTTCCTTGTATTTAAAATTCAAGGAAAAATCTCAAATAAGTTTAAATACTTATTTTCAAACATTTCAAAATGAAATTCTACTATTCCAAGTCATTTTTATTGAGAAAGGTATTTCTCAAAGAAAGATACTCTATTCCCTATTTATTCCAGAAAATATAGAGATAACTCTATTATTTCAAATTATTTTTGGAATGAAGAATAAACCATCAAGTCAAATAGTTTTACTTTGAATTATTGTACTTTATGAGAATTAAAATGATTTACACTTTTAAATCTATTGCAAGTTACTCGTCAAAGACATAAATCGTAACTCAACCCTAAATTGCTATAACCCACGTGGGTAAAGGGATTCAACATAAAATAATACATCCATGATTGCATTATTTGGATCTTATAACATTGTCCTTACCGGACAATGATGCTTCTTACGTAACCCGAGGTCCAGGTTCCATCAACCGCATTGAACCGCACTATCTCGCAGTCCACAGTGCAAGTTCACCCTTGCTCATACCAACTTGAGTATTTTCTATTACTTTAATGCAAAGCTATATACTTATCATTCCCGCATCGCAAATGAAATGTTACTTTCCAACTATGAATATGACTATGTGGTGGGCAATGGAACCATGGTATGTGTTGATATGGTGGAGGTTCCATTGCATGGGTTATATCACCCTAGGATTAATTACCAATGCCGTCCAGTGATTCTAGCGCCGTACAAATCGCGTTGACCATGAGATCTATAATGGCTCTGGGGAAGCCAGCCGTATCTTTTCCCTTCTGCACGCCAACGGATCTGTAGAGCCGGTGGGGTGTTGGAGGCACTGCCGCAATAGGTTGGGATATCCTTTTAAATCCCCATCCATTAGTGATGATAAGCTCTACGATCTATGAAGGATTGTCCGGAGTACACCGTGAGTAAAGCCATATTATCGGGAGAAGTCTACTGGGGGTGTACGGTTGGACAAAAGGGTGGGTTTGCAGTCGTGGAGAAGGCGGTGTGGGCTTGGATTTTCATACCTGGCCTCACACCAAAGGAAGTGTGAACGGGGGCAAGTCCTCGCGGATGGCAAAAGGGGTGGAATCTCTTATGGGAAAAGTAACGCACCTCTGCAGAGTGTATCAAATTGTGGCCGTCACTCCTTGTTCCGGAAGGGAACTCGCGAACGCGGCAGAAAGGAACTCCATGAAGTTCTAGTCAAGTCGTGAAGACTGACGGGCATAGTTTTCATAATAAAAGCAACCTTTTGAAGAAATGATTATGAAACATGCATTGACCTGCGATTTCTTGATCAATGGTCGTAGCTAGTGCATAAAACACCTTTTTACTCTTTGAGAACTTTCTAAGTACCTCTGTACTCACTTTCTTTCGACACCCTTGCTAGAGTGTGATCCGGAAGTGGAGGCCATCAACGATGGAGCACCGGAAGGAAGCTACGAGCTGGTCTACGAAGAACCCGATCTTACCGGCGGAGTTGAAGGAGTAGACTATGGGATAGTCTACGGACCCGATGACACGGAGGTGGAGGAGTAGTGATGAACCCTAGCATCATAGAGCCGAGCAGCGTAGAACTTACTTAAATAAGTTGTTGAGCTCTCCTTTATATATGGTTATAAGTTGTAATCGTACTTAAGTAGTATCTTAGGGTGTTCTCATAGGACCTCGTGAGAATACCAACTTGTTAAGACAATGTTTGTAATAAGTATGGAGTGTTATGACCTGCAATGTTTCGTTGTACCACTCTGAGGGATATGGCAATTTGTGAAGAAGTCCCTTCACAAAGATCATATCAACGACTTGTATACTACAACATGCAGTGGTATGCTGGGTCACCACAGCTGGTATCAGAGCAAATGTTGCGACCTTAGGTTGGAGAAACCTAGTATAGAGAAGAAACATGTAGGAGTCTAGTAGAAATAGTAAAGGATTCTCTAGAAATATGGAGATTATTCACATGAGAATAGCAAAACCATATCTTTTAGTGCGATAATTCTTTATTATAGCTATTATGATGCATTATCACTACTAATATTCTGCTTTTGTATACAGCCATAATGGCGAACACTTTTCCTAAGAGGACTTTGAGGAAGGTTGAGGGTTGGCTTGGTGATTATGATGGACCAATCACAGCTCTCCTATGTGGGATGCTGAAGGAACTTCATTGTGACCCACGTATACCTGTTATCAAGTATACCTACTATGATGGGGAAATCCTAGCCAAGTGCAGAGTATCGGTCCAACTACCGACAAAACTGCTGATGAGTCGTGTAATGCCATACGGAGAAGCCAAAACTATCACCACCGCCTACCACATGGGCCTATTCAAGGCAATCCTTGAGATAAGGCAGCATAAGTCGAGAGAACTCGCTATGTTAAGAGTTTTCTCATATACCTCATGCCGAGGAAGATGAGGACCCTACTCGAATCATTTGGTGTTAGCACACGTAAGTCCCGAAGCCGCAACGACAACACATGGATAGCTGTAAGTCTTTATTGACCACGATGTACCTTTTACACATGAAGATGAGGGGTGAGATTGACCACATGCTAGCTGAGTTCACGGACCCTGATAAAGTCCAAACTCGGATGCGTGATCTGAGAGCACAACCACAACATACTACACCTTTCTTTAGCTTAGACAGCTATGTAGATTTGAGTGACCAGTTGTCCCATAAAGATCCACTCACACCCAACTTTGTCCCACACTATTGATGTCTACGGGAGCTTCTATTCTTGTAGACAGTGTTGGGCCTCCAAGAGCAGAGGTTTGTAGAACAGCAGCAAGTTTCCCTTAAGTGGATCACCCAAGGTTTATCGATCTCGAGGAGGAAGAGGTCAAAGATATCCCTCTCATGCAACCCCGCAACCACAAAGCAAGAAGTCTCTTGTGTCCCCAACACACCTAATAGGTGTACTAGTTCGGCGAAGAGATAGTGAAATACGAGTGGTATGAATATATATGAGCAGTAGCAACGGCACCTGAAAAGTGCTTTGCCCAGGACAAGAAACAAGCAGTAGTAACGCAGCAAGTAGTAACGCAAGAAAAACAAGAAACAAGCAACGATAGCAAGTATTTAGGAACAAGGCCTAGGGATTAGACTTTCACTAGTGGTCACTCTCAACATTGATCACATAACAGAATAGATAAATGCATACTCTACACTCTTGTTGGATGATGAACACATTGCGTAGGATTACACGAACCCTCAATGTCGGAGTTAACAAGCTCCACAATTCAATGTTCATATTTAAATAACCTTAGAGTGCAAGAAAGAGCAATTTGACTAAACCAAGTACTAACATATCATGCACACTGTCACCTTCATGCTATGTAGGAGGAATAATACACATCAATACTATCATAGAAATAGTTAACTTCATAATCTACAAGAGATCATAATCATAGCATACGCCAAGTACTAACACGGATGCACACACTGTCACCATTACACCGTGTAGGAGGAATAAAACTACTTTAATAACATTGCTAGAGTAGCACATAGATAAATTGTGATACAAACACATTGCAATCATAAAGAGATATAAATAAGCACTTCACTATGCCATTCATAACAGTGAGTAACTATTATGTGAAATATAGCCTAAGAGACCCACACGGTGCACACACTGTCACCTTTACACACGTGGGACAAGGAGTCTCCGGAGATCACATAAGTAAAATTCACTTGACTAGCATAACGACATCTAGATTACAAGCATCATCATATGAATCTCAATCATGTAAGGCAGCTCATGAGATTATTGTATTGAAGTACATAGGAGAGAGATGAACCACATAGCTACCGGTACAGCCCCGAGCCTCGACGGAGAACTACTCCCTCCTCATGGGAGCAGCAGCGGTGATGAAGATGGCGGTGGAGATGGCAGCGGTGTCGATGGGGAAGCCTTCCGGGGGCACTTCCCCGTTCCGGCAGGGTGCCGGAACAGAGAATCCTGTCCCCCAGATCTTGGCTTCGCGATGGCGGCGGCTCTGGAAGGTTTTCCGTATCGTGGTTCTTCCCCTCAGGGTTTTATCGACGGAGGCTTTAAATAGGCGGAAGGGCAGCCTCGGAGGGGGCCTGGGGGGCCCACACCATAGGGCGGCGCGGCTCCCCCTCTGGCCGCGCCGTGGTGTGGTGTGGGGCCCCCGTGGCTTCCCTCCGGCGGCTCTCGGGTGTTCTGGATGGTTCCGGGAAAAATAGGAACTTGGGTCTTGATTTCGTCCGATTCCGAGAATATTTCGTTACTAGGATTTCGAAACCAAAACAGCAGTAAAACAACGAATCGGCACTTCAAGCATCTTGTTAATAGGTTAGTTCCGTAAAATGCACAAATATGACATAAAGTGTGCATAAAACATGTAGGTATCATCAATAATATGGCATGGAACATAAGAAATTATCGATACGTCGGAGACGTATCAAGCATCCCTAAGCTTAGTTCTCGCTCGTCCCGAGCAGGTAAAACGATAACAAAGATAATTTCTGAAGTGACATGCCATCATAACCTTGATCATACTATTTGTAAACATATGTAATGAATGCAGCGATCAAAACAATGGTAATGCCATGAGTAAACAAGTGAATCATAAAGCAAAGACTTTTCATGAATAGTACTTCAAGAAGAGCATCAATAAGTCTTGCATAAGAGTTAACTCATAAAGCAATAAATCAAAGTAAAGGCATTGAAGCAACACAAAGGAAGATTAAGTTTCAGCGGTTGCTTTCAACTTGTAACATGTATATCTCATGGATAATTGTCAACATAGAGTAATATAACAAGTACAATATGCAAGTATGTAGGAATCAATGCACAGCTCACACAAGTGTTTGCTTCTTGAGGTGGAGAGAGATAGGTGAACTGACTCAACATAAAAGTAAAAAGAATGGTCCTTCAAAGAGGAAAGCATCGATTGCTATATTTGTGCTAGACCTTTTATTTTGAAAACATGAAACAATTTTGTCAACGGTAGTAATAAAGCATATGAGTTATGTAAATTATATCTTACAAGTTGCAAGTCTCATGCATAGTATACTAATAGTGCCCGCACCTTGTCCTAATTAGCTTGGACTACCGGATCTTTGCAATGCACATGTTTTAACCAAGTGTCACAATGGGGTACCTCCATGCCGCCTGTACAAAGGTCTAAGGAGAAAGCTCGCATTTTGGATTTCTCGCTTTTGATTATTCTTAACTTAGACATCCATACCGGGACAACATGGACAACAGATAATGGACTCCTCTTTAATGCATAAGCATGTGGCAACAATTATTATTCTCATATGAGATTGAGGATATATGTCCAAAACTGAAACTTCCACCACGAATCATGGCTTAAGTTAGCGGCCCAATGTTCTTCTCTAACAATATGCATGCTCCAACCATTAAGGTGGTAGATCTCTCTTACTTCGTACAAGACGGACATGCATAGCAACTCACATGATATTCAACAAAGAATAGTTGATGGCGTCCCCGTAAGCATGGTTATCGCACAACAAGCAACTTAATAAGAGATAAAGTGCATAAGTACATATTCAATACCACAATAGTTATTAAGCTATTTGTCCCATGAGCTATATATTGCAAAGGTGAATGATGGAATTTTAAAGGTAGCACTCAAGCAATTTACTTTGGAATGGCGGATGAATACCATGTAGTAGGTAGGTATGGTGGACACAAATGGCATAGTGGTTGGCTCAAGTATTTTGGATGCATGAGAAGTATTCCCTCTCGATACAAGGTTTAGGCTAGCAAGGTTATTTGAAACAAACACAAGGATGAACGGTACAGCAAAACTCACATAAAAGACATATTGTAAACATTATAAGACTCTACACCATCTTCCTTGTTGTTCAAAACTCAATACTAGATATTATCTAGACTCTAGAGAAACCAAATATGCAAACCAAATTAGCAAGCTCTAAGTGTTTCTTCATTAGTGGGTGCAAAGTATATGATGCAAGAGCTTAAACATGAGCACAACAATTGCCAAGTATCAAATTATCCAAGACATTTTAGAATTACTACATGTAGCATTTTCCAATTCCAACCATATAACAATTTAACGAAGAAGAAACTTCGCCATGAATACTATGAGATAAAGCGAAGAACACATGTGTTCATATGAACCAGCGGAGCGTGTCTCTCTCCCACACAAGCATGAATTTATTCAGAGAATGAAAATAACAAAACAAAAACAAAAATAAAAGCACAAAGACGCTCCAAGTAAAGTACATAAGATGTGACGGAATAAAAATATAGTTTCAGGGGAGGAACCTGATAATGTTGTCGATGAAGAAGGGGATGCCTTGGGCATCCCCAAGCTTAGATGCTTGAGTCTTCTTGAAATATGCAGGGATGAACCACGGGGGTATCCCCAAGCTTAGAGGTTTCACTCTTCTTGATCATAGTATATCATCCTCCTCTCTTGACCCTTGAAAACTTCCTCCACACCAAACTCGAAACAACTCATTAGAGGGTTAGTGCACAATAAAAATTAACATGTTCAGAGGTGACACAATCATTCTTAACACTTCTGGACATTGCATAAAGCTACTGGACATTAATGGATCAAAGAAATTCATCCAACATAGCAGAAGAGGCAATGCGAAATAAAAGGCAGAATCTGTCAAAACAGAACAGTCCGTAAAGATGGATTTTATTAGTCTACCAGACTTGCTCAAATGAAAATGCTCAAATTGAATGAAAGTTGCGTACATATCTGAGGATCATGCACGTAAATTGGCTTAATTTTCTGAGCTACCTACAGGGAGGTAGACCCAGATTCGTGACAGCAAAGAACTCTGGAACTGCGCAGTAATCCAAATCTAGTACTTACTTTACTATCAAAGACTTTACTTGGCACAACAAAACTCAAAAATAAGATAAGGAGAGGTTGCTACAGTAGTAAACAACTTCCAAGACACAAATATAAAACAAAGTACTGTAGCAAAATAAACACATGGGTTATCTCCCAAGAAGTTCTTTCTTTATAGCCATTAAGATGTCCTATGCATAGGAATCTTGTAAATAAACAAGTTCATGAAGAGCAAAGTAACAAGCATAGGAAGATAGAACAAGTGTAGCTTCAAAAATTTCAGCACATAGAGAGGCATTTTAGTAACATGAAAATTTCTACAACCATATTTTCCTCTCTCATAATAACTTTCAGTAGCAACATGAGCAAACTCAACAATATAACTATCACATAAAGCATTCTTATCATGAGTCTCATGCATAAAATTATTACT
>NW_025901487.1:0-16812 GCF_022539505.1 Lolium rigidum
GAGCATTTACAATGAATCCTTCATCGAAACTGCTTGTCAACACCTTCTTCTCCTCGTTGGGTTCGACACTCTTATTTATCGAAAGTACTACGATACACCCCCTATACTTGTGGGTCATCAGTTGCTGTCGATAAATTTACCAAGTGGATAGAAGCGTCAGCCATAAAATTCGTGAAGAGCATCGTTTTTCGGTTTGGAGTACCTCACATCATCGTCACAAACAACGGCAGTAACTTCACGTCCAAGGAGTTCAAGGCATACTGCGCAGAAGTAGGCATCAAACTGCACTTCGCGTCAGTTGGGCACCCGCAAACCAACGGCCAAGTCGAGAAAGCCAATGGCATCATCCGCAACGGCATTAAAAAGCGCCTGCTAGGACCGCTTGAAAAAGCTCGGCATAACTGGCCAGAGGAATTGCCAAGTGTTTTGTGGAGTATTCGAACAACACCAAATACGGCGACGCAAGAAACTCCGTTCTTTCTAGTCCATGGAGCTGAGGCAGTATTACCGATCGAAATAGAGCATGACTCCCCAAGAGTCACGAGTATGACGAAGAAACTTCAAGAAGAGCTTTGGAGGACGACGTAGATGCACTCGATGAAGCTCGGGATGAAGTGCTCTCACGAGTCACCAAGTACCGAGCGGGACACGAAAAACTACCACGGTCGACGGTTGCGGCCAAGATCTTTCCGGAGTCGGCGATTTGGTCTTACGGCTCAATCAGCAAAATACTGAAAAGCTCGAGTCACCATGGTTGGGCCCTTACGTCGTCACAGAAGTAATCGAAGGAGGAGCGTACAGAATCAAGGACAAGAAGACAGGGGTTCCCGAGAAAAACCCCTGGAACGTGGCGCAGCTCAGGTGTTTCTACGCCTAGAGTCGAAATATAGTCCTCCTTTGTAAAAATACAATGTACTGAAACGCCCGCGAGTTTTCAGACGCACTCTTTTCCTTTTCAGGGCACCGAGTGGGGCTGGAAAGGTTTTTAATGAGGCGGGCTCGCGGTGCTGCAATATAATAAAGATAGTGGAGACATACTTCTTGTTCTTCGACTTGCTCGGGGGCTAAATGCCTTTAAAGTTGCAAAATATACAATATAGATGAACTAGACTCACGAAAATATTTCGCCTTGGTTCAAAAATACCTCGCCAAATAGAAAATCAGGGGCCAATACCCATAAATATAGTATACTCATCAAAATTCTATCGCTTTGGTTCAAAAAACCTCGCAACAAAAATATAGAACGTCGCCACCAAGACACTTGGGGTTAGACGATCAAAAATAGAAAAAATATATGTATACATAGGTGGCAGCTTTACAATATAGATCATGACCCACCAAGGGAGAAAATACAGCAAAGGAAAAACCCTCAGCGGATGCCTAGCACATGGTCTATGGTTATTCGTTCAGTGGAAGCACGAGTACTATGCTCGGCATAGCTACCCTTCACGAAGAACTCAGCATCCATCCGAAGAAGTTCATCCATCATATCTTTTGCTACAGGAGTCACAAGATCATCAATTTTGCCCATGTTTCTCTTCCTTTTGGACATCTTGGCCAGGCACTTGGAAACAATTTGATCCATGGGCAACTTTGGATAGCAAATTTTTATCATCATCATAGCAAATCTTGTGCCAGCAGAGAGTTGAGCTCGAACGGAGCCATGGATTCGAGGAGCATCTCGAAATTTTTCCATCAAAGCAGGAAGAGTTTCTGGCATCTTGTTGTGTGGGAACATGGTTCCGTAAACTAAAAACAAAGTCTTCGTACAGAAGTCGAGGAAATCGCAGACCTGAGCCACGCGATCTTGGAATCTGACAATTTGGCGGGTACGCTCAGGAGTAACCCAAAAGTTAGAACCATGATGTGTAGCAAGTCTGAGCAGAACATTGGCTCGAGCTTCAACGCGTTGATCTTCGGCAGCAGTATCCAAAAATGAGCCTGGTCCAGCGAAGAAATTGTTAAGGAAGGAAAAATAGCAAGAACAACATCAAGCATGGTCATCTACAGGAAACATACCTGTCATGTCCAGGCTGGCGTCAGTCATTAGTTGAAGCATATAATTTTCTCGAGAAGAAGCTTCGGTGGCCTTAGCAACCGCGGCCTCTTTTGCAGCAATAGCATCTCGAGCCTGTTGAAGAGCAATTTTTTCT
Organism: Lolium rigidum; assembly: GCF_022539505.1. Classification (NCBI taxonomy): domain Eukaryota; kingdom Viridiplantae; phylum Streptophyta; class Magnoliopsida; order Poales; family Poaceae; genus Lolium; species Lolium rigidum. The sequence continues at coordinate 2,154 of NW_025901487.1, forward strand.
CCCTCCGAAGATCTTCGAGACTGTTCCATTAGTACAAGCATTTGCTTTTTCATGGATTGAAGTTGTTGGCGAAATTCTTGCAAATCGGGCGACAAATGTTTGCTTGAAGAACCTTCGATAAGGTTGTCATCGACAAGGGTTTTCTTCGAGAAGGAAGAAGCACACTACAAGAAATGTGTTAACTAGTGACCTTGTTATAGTGACCACGTACAAACTAGTCATAACTCTATGACCATTTCACAACAATTGGTCGTAGGCAATTTGGAAGGGTCTGAACCCTAATTTTCAACGACCATTCGGGTTAGAAAAGTCATAACTTAGTCACACGAATTAGTCATAACATAGATGGCTTAGTCTACGACCTTAATTTTAGCAGACTACAACCAATTTAAATGGTTATGAGTGGTACTTCATGTTGCCTTAAATTGATCGGTAGGCCAACTCAACAATTTTGCTAACATGTCATGTCCATGTGGCAACTTCCCCTTATGTGTCTCGGTAGCACTATGTTACTATGTTTTTAGAGTATATGGAAATTACATGCGTGTTATTTTTCTGGAGTAACGAAAATATACCCAAAAAACACACACCGAACTTATAATAATAAAAAATACTAAAATATGAAACCTCCAAAAGTGGGTCCTAGTGGCAGTGACAGGGGCTGACTGAGTTGAGAGTAGATAAACGCGGTATCAAAAATTGCTATCCCGCCCACACACCTCACCAGGAGCGGAACAAAATTTGACTTATCCGTAAATTTCCGCGGGCGAACCCAAAGCTAACCCTAGGTGCTCATCACTCCAGCGCCTATCGGCCGTCTACGAAACACATCTCGTCTGTTTCGCCGCCACTCGTCTGTTCTCCCGCCGACGCCGCCACAACAGCCCCACTCTGCGTCCGCCTCCGCTCCACCCCTCCAGAACTAGCCTCCCCCTTGCGCTCCTCGCCCCAGCCGCCTCCTTCCGTCCTCGTGTCTGAACACCAAACCATTGTCCTGGCTCAGCCTCCTCTCCGCCCCACTACTAGCCATCGCGACTGAGCTCGCGTACACGCTCCCGATGAAAGCCTGCTACGAGGGGATCCAGGGTCGGTGGCTCATCCGGCCGTTGCCGGCCTCGCGTCCCTCAGATCTGGCAGCCCCGGGCCTCCCCAGATCTGATTGGATTTTTCTGGATCTCTCATCACCCCCTTCCTCCTCCCCACGCGAGTGATTGGATCGTTCTGCTCATGGTTTTTGTTGAAATCGTGCGGGGGTATGTGGCGTGGGAGTTTGTGAATCAGGGAGTGCAGCCAGGGGAGCTCACCATCATCCCCTTCCTCCTCATCTCTCTGCTGTAGTGAATTCTAGATTTATTTTTCGGTGATCCCCTTTGTAATTCTAGGTATATTTTCTTGCTGACATGCTTAGGAGGTTCAGTACACTGTAAATTGTAAATTGCTAGCTACTGACTTTTCATATATATATCAATACTAGACTAATTGTTTGCTAATTTGTCCACTGCATAATTTGAGACGTTGTTACCTAGTCAGTTTAGTAATCTGAATACTTACTACTACAATTGGTACTACTGCTATACTTGTCTTCTACGACTCACTTTTGGTAGCAGGGACTTGTGATGTGCATCTGTTTTGTATACACTTCTGCTCTCCATCTTAATTCATAGTCAACTAGCACTGCACAAAACATAGTGTTTGCTTTGGACTGTGATGCTTCAATTCTGTATATGGAAATTTTGATTCTGCACATAACAATTAGTAGCTAAAAGGTTTATCAATTAAATACACATCTTCATAGTTCTTTTTGTGAGCTATATAAATAATTAATTGTTTTTCCCAATAAGTGCAGTGGGTTGAAAGCTGCTACACAAGTTAATTGATTAAAAGGAGGAGATGCATGGGGGAAGAGAAAAAGAGGCAATGGCCAAGATATCACAATAAAAAAGCCTATGTGATACAACAGAGGTGTTGCTTTCCTAAGGTTTTCATTCAGATTAATAGAAATAAGGTTGCAGTGCTGCTTACTAGAGTGCATTTGTACTCTAGCCTCTAGGCTAGATCCTTATAAGGAAGCAATTTCCCCTTGGTATATCTTGATGTATATAAGTTCTGCCTGATTTGCCATTGGCAGGTCCTCATACTGGTTGAGCGCATAAACAAGATGCACATCCCCATCCATCTGATGTCCTCAAAGTCAGGTATGCACAGGCCCCTCTTTATCTACTCTGTACTGAAGATGGAACAAACTGCAGCTTGTTTCGTATGCATGAGCTCCATCTTAAGCATGTTCATATACCTATTATAGCATGCGTTCGTGATATCTATCTGTAGAGTCACGAGGAATTAACCTCCTGAGTTCTACTGTTTTGGTAACATCATTAAGTTCAAATACCTAGAGGCTGCTTATTGTACATAGTGTGTAGCATGTTCTGAAGAGAACTGCAAATCTGTAGAGTCATGAGGAATTGACCTCCTGATTTCACAGTGTTTTAGTTACATTAAGTTCAAATATCTAGTTGTTGCTTATCGTACATAGTGTATAGCATGTTCGGAAGAGAACTGCAACTCCAAAGTAGATCATTTAAACATATGCTGTGCCTTTTTTTCTTGGTAAATATGTACTACATTTTAAGCTATTTGCAAGACAATTGTTTGAGTGAGACATGAACCTGCAGTTGCTACTAAGCGAATATACTACAGATTTAGACCTCGTGTGGTTTGTGGTTCACGAATGATAGCACTAGTATTCATTGAGTACATGAGTTGCATTATTATTTTTCCTTAGTTAGCATAGATTTCTTGACCACGTCTATGCATGCATCACTCGATCCTAGACACAGCAGTGCCAAGGTTGTAGTAGCATTTTCCTGTCTGTCCAACTAGGCAACTACTTGACTGGTATTGTCATTCTGAATTATTGTGGGCATTTAATGTGCAGATTCATACATGCTGTGTCATTTCTGCATTTAAATTATTACACTGGATGAGACATGAGTGGTTACAGTTGGCACAAAATGAAACATGTGTTCCCCTGTGATCAGGTTGGTAACAACAACATCAAGAAGAGGATCCATGTCCATGTTAAGCATTGCCGCCGGTGCCAGGAGTTCCAGCTGAAAATGCTATTGGCTTGATTTGTTATAACTATAACCACTCAACTATTGTATTGATGTCTGTATATTTGTTTTTTTTCACAAGTGATGGACCCACGGCAAGCTCTACATCGGCCTCTCTTGCATTGCAACCGACGCAAATACGCTGTGAGTCACTGCCCCTAACACTCTGCTGTATTTGCATCTGATTTCCTTGGTGACGAAGTGTAATGCTGTATTTTTCTGTTCTTGTGCATAATTTCGAGATAGCACTATGAACAAATCTATAGATGTTTTTGTTAGCTTTCTATCACTACATGCTTCTGTTCATTGCTGGTTTTCTAATCGGACTATAATAGTAATTTCCATATTAGTAAATGCGTAGAACATAGTACTTTCAATTATTCAGTGTGTAAGTTGTTATTTTTATATAGTATGGCATCTCCAGGTGACACTAATTCAACTGATATTAACTGACATTTAGTTGACGATCTGTTTTCAGTTTGGCAGTATGGCGTCTAGTCTACATTTTTTTGAATAGTCTATTCAGAATATATTGGCTGCAGTTTTTTTATTCTTCTCTGCTGATTCATGTAACAGGGCGACCAAGGAAACCATTTTCAGATTGTTATGTTATCCCTGTGTTCTGAAGGTCATGGAACGGTCCTGAAGTATGCTCGTCCAGTTGGTCCTGGAAGGAGCTCCCAGGCTGAAGAAAATTGAAGTGACGTGAAGCCATATTCAACACAATCTTGTTATTTCACTTGTGGGGCTACTAGTTATACTGTGATTGCCATTGAATATGTACTATACGATGTTAACAGACTGATTTTGGTTGTTATTTGAAGTTAAAACGTCAGTTTTCTATCTGTTCTGACTTAAATATTTTCTATTTACTTACCGCTAAATTGTAATGTGAATAACATGAACCTGACAACTGGGACATACTTATTAGAACCTGGCAACTAAATCGGAGTTGTGATCTGCCTAGTGAACCTGGCAACTAAAGTAATAAGACCAAATATGTGGGCCTGGCCCAATAAACCGACCAATTTTAGAGGGAAAAAATGGAAATGGGCCATAATTTTGTATTCGGCCCATGTAGACGGCAAAACTGGACTGGGCTGATTTTGATGCACGACCATTTGGTTTGGTTATAGATCTTCCACGTAGGATTTGATGTGGACAGGTAAGCCAGCCCGCGACCAATATTTTGGTCATACATCTATGACCATCAATTTTGGTCGTAGTCCTCTACGACCATTTTAATAAAAAGGTCGTTGTGCGCCGTCAGTGACGCTCAAGCGGCGACCAACAGTTATTGGTCATGACGTGGTCATAAATGGCGCACAATGACCTTCAAGTGACCAATATGGAGGGTCGCAAGTCACCATATTTCTTGTAGTGGCAGGCGAAGTATCGGCAGGACAAGGATTGGCGGAGTAGTTATCAAATATCAACTGGAAAAGAAAATTTCAACATCAAATGATCGCGCAAGATAAGAATTCCATTGATCTTCAGGAAATTTACAAGGATATTACAGGAGGGGTTCTTCAAAAGAACTACTACGACTATTGTCGCCAAAACTATTATGGCGACAATATCTAAGAAACAGAAAATAAAGAAAAGAAAAGACAGGGCATTCAACTAGACCTCCGGCTTCGACGAGCTAGGAGTTGAAGTTGGCTTGATTCCAAGATAGGCAAGGATTTTCTTCGTGTTGGGCTTCGCAGCTTTGATCAGCGATCACCACTTAGTGGTCTCCATCTCTTGTGTGTCGCCCACTTTAGTCCAGTCGATGGTTTGCTGGCTATCTGCAATTAAGGCGACAGTACTTTCGACAGCAATCTTCATATTCTCTTGGCGCATCTTCAGTCCAAGATCTTTTCGTGGATTGAACTCCTTGTCAAGAGCAAGGAAAGTAGCGGGTTCCTTTTTCTTCGGGAAGAAGTAAGGGAATAGCCGCGACAATCCTGTTTCGACCTGTTCAATGCCTTCACGAGTTTCTGTTCCATGAAACTCAAGGACAGAGAGTGCATCGAGAAGAGGATCGTTGTCGGGATCTTCAAGCTCAAATTCTTGGTTCGTTTTATCTGTCGAGGAAAATATATGTTGGTCGACAAGCAAGTAACGAAAAGCAAGTCTAAAGAAGACAAAATAGATCGAAAAACTTACTGACAAATCGCCGATTCTGCGAGTTCAAGCGCTTGAGGATCGCTTTTTCACGAGCAGCCTGCGCGGCTTTATGCTCGACCAAGGATGTTTCGGCATCATGAAGTCTCTTCTCGAGATCTTCGACACTAGCAGCTTCTGCCTTGGCCTTATCAGCCTCTGCCCTAGCTTTCCCAGCATCAGATTCGGCCTTCTTGCGAGCCGCCTCACTCTGCTCTAATTTCTGAGCAAGCGTGTCGGCAAGTTTGTTGGCCTCCGCAAGTTTTTCTGCCGAAATAGTTAAAAATAGTCAAAATTGCGATACAACAGGAGCAAGAAGTCATAAACAAAGGCAAGCAGGAAGTCATTACCTTCGGTCTTGTTGGCATACTCGCGGTACCCAACAAATTGGGCACCGATGCGAATAAGTTCTTTGATCATAGGCCTGTCAAAGAAGGATAAAGAAAGAGAGCGTCGGGAAAAAACATGATGGCACAAAGAAGCAAACGAGAGAAAATATAGACAAGGACAAAAAGAAATTAAGGACTTACATCATCCAAAAGAGGACTCGAGGAGCTACCCAATTGTAGGGTAGGCTCCGTGATTGTTTCAACCCTTGTCCTTTTTGGTAAAGGGACAAGGGGGCTTGCAGGAGGAGTAGGAGCGTCGAGGTTTTGTTGAGGAGGCGAAGATTCTTCTCCTTCAATTTGCACCTCGGAAACAACTAGAGTATGCGACGTACTCGTTCGAGCAGTCGCATCAGTAGCTGGAATTTCTTCCTCGTCACCACTGCGATTAAATGGCGGCCGTATAAAAAAAAGCAAGATAGACAAAAATCTTCGAGTAGCAAAACAAGGAGAAACAAAAAGATAACTTACGAGCTGACGAGGGCTTCAAGGTATGGATCAAAAGCTGCCTTCTGGCGTGAAGGAGCAGCTTCTTCGGCTTTGGAGGTGCCGGAAGCTACGACTTCGGTCCTTTTCCTTTTGTTCTTTGGAGAAACGGCGGGAGGAGGAGGCGTGCCGACGTGGTACCCTCGCGATTCAGCTTCCTTTTCGGAAGATCCCGCAGATTTTCGAGAACCTGCGGGTTCACTATCGAGGACAGCGAGCATCTTGGTTGTCTTCATTGACAACAGCACGTTCTTCGACTTCTCCACCTTCAGGAAGGGGAGGAAGCGAGACAAGATTTGGATGGTTCTATATGAAAACAAGGGGGGATGTCAGCAACAGAGTTATGCAAAGGATGGCAAATCAAAATGAGCAAAGTCGACAAAGGTTACCTCGGGAAGCGCATTGGTGGCGCTGTATGGTTTTATGCGACAAGAAGAAGGGACAGGATCTTTTTCTTTGAGGGAGGAAATTTTCCGGACAAGTTTCTCTAAGTCCTTGACCTCTAAATCCACCGACAACCGATCCGCATCCTTGTCGCCGGCATATTTCCGGAGAGGGTATTTGCGAGCTCGAAGAGGCTGCACTCTGATTCTAAGGAAATACGCTGTGATTTGGATACCTGATAGCTCTTTGCCGCGAGTATTTTGCAACCCGTGGATGCGAGTCATCAATGCCTCCGTCGACATATTTTCTTCTTCGGTAGCCTCTGCATCCCAGGAGCGGCGGCGATAGATTTTCTTGGCACCGTCAAAAGGAGGAATATTGTCTTCAACACATCCATGGTTCTCCTCATGGATGTACAGCCACTTCTTGCGCCACCCTTGAACTGAGTCAGGGAATTTGACGTCGAAATACTCGACATCGGGGCGAACACAGATAACAACACCGCCTATATTATAGGCGACATTGGGAGAACCATTGCGGCGACAAAAGAAAATGCGCTTCCATAGCGCCCAGTTAGGCTGGACGCCAAGGAAGGCTTCGTAGAGGGTGATGAAAATGGAGATGTGGAGGATAGAATTGGGCGTGAGGTGATGAAGTTGCAGACCTTAAACAAAAAGCAATCCTCGAAGGAAAGGGTGAATGGGGGCAGAGAGGCCACGGATGAGATGGTCGACAAAACTAACCCGATACTCCATTGGAGGGGTTGGGTAGCTTTCTTCGCTGGGGAAGCACAGCGCCTTGGGCTTTTTGCTGATTCCCAGTTTCTTCAGGAGGTTGATGTCTTGGGTGGAGATTTTGGATCTCTCCCACTCGACGCTTCCCAGATCCACGGAAGCTGATGGCGTGTAACTCACACGTTCGTTGGGAACCCCAAGAGGAAGGTATGATGCGCACGGCAGCAAGTTTTCCCTCAGAAAGAAACCAAGGTTTATCGAACCAGGAGGAGCCAAGAAGCACGTTGAAGGTTGATGGCGGCGGGATGTAGTGCGGCGCAACACCGGGGATTCCGGCGCCAACGTGGAACCTGCACAACACAACCAAAGTACTTTGCCCCAACGAAACGAGTGAGGTTGTCAATCTCACCGGCTTGTCTGTAACAAAGGATTAACCGTATTGTGTGGAAGATGATTGTTTGCAGAGAAAACAGTAAAAACAAGTATTGCAGCAGATTTGTATTTCGAGTATAAAAGAATGGACCGGGGTCCACAGTTCACTAGAGGTGTCTCTCCCATAAGATAAAAGCATGTTGGGTGAACAAATTACGGTCGGGCAATTGACAAATAGAGAGGGCATAACAATGCACATACATGTCATGATAAGTACAGTGAGATTTAATTGGGCATTACGACAAAGTACATAGACCGCCATCCAACTGCATCTATGCCTAAAAAGTCCACCTTCGAGGTTATCATCCGAACCCCTTCCGGTATTAAGTTGCAAAGCAACGAGACAATTGCATTAAGTATGGTGCGTAATGTAATCAACAACTACATCCTTAGACATAGCATCAATGTTTTATCCCTAGTGGCAACAACAATCCACAACCTTAGAACTTTACGTCACTCGTCCCAGATATCAATGGAGGCATGAACCCACTATCGAGCATAAATACTACCTCTTGGAGTTAAGAGCAAAAACTTGGCCAGAGCCTCTACTAATAACGGAGAGCATGCAAGATCATAAACAACACATAGGTAATAACTTGATAATTAACATAACATGGTATTCTCTATCCATCGGATCCCGACAAACACAACATATAGAATTACGGATAGATGATCTTGATCATGTTAGGAAGCTCACAAGATCCAACAATGAAGCACAATGAGGAGAAGACAACCATCTAGCTACTGCTATGGACCCATAGTCCAGGGGTGAACTACTCACTCATCACTCCGGAGGCGACCATGGCGGTGAAGAGTCCTCCGGGAGATGAATCCCCTCTCCGGCAGGGGGCCGGAGGAGATCTCCGGAATCCCCCGAGATGGGATTGGCGGCGGCGGCGTCTCTGGAAGGTTTTCCGTATCGTGGCTCTCGGTACTGGGGGTTTCGCGACGGAGGCTTTAAGTAGGCGGAAGGGCAACGCGGGGCGCCACACGAGGGCCCCACGCCATAGGTCGGCGCGGCCAGGGCCTGGGCCGCGCCGCCCTATGGTGGCGGCGCCTCGTGGCCCCACTTCGACTCCTCTTCGGTCTTCTGGAAGCTTCGTGGCAAAATAGGACCCCGGGCGTTGATTTCGTCCAATTCCGAGAATATTTCGTTACTAGGATTTCGAAACCAAAAATAGCAGAAAACGAGCAAGCGGCTCTTCGGCATCTTGTTAATAGGTTAGTTCCGGAAAATGCACGAATATGACATAAAGTGTGCATAAAACATGTAGATATCATCAATAATGTGGCATGGAACATAAGAAATTATCGATACGTCGGAGACGTATCGGCATCCCCAAGCTTAGTTCTGCTCGTCCCGAGCGGGTAAAACGATAACAAAGATAATTTCCGAAGTGACATGCCATCATAGCCTTGATCATACTATTTGTAAACATATGTAATGAATGCAGCGATCAAAACAATGGTAATGACATGAGTAAACAAGTGAATCATAAAGCAAAGACTTCTCATGAATAGTACTTCAAGACAAGCATCAATAAGTCTTGCATAAGAGTTAACTCATAAAGCAATAAATCAAAGTAACGGTATTGAAGCAACACAAAGGAAGATTAAGTTTCAGCGGTTGCTTTCAACTTGTAACATGTATATCTCATGGATAATTGTCAACATAGAGTAATATAACAAGTGCAATATGCAAGTATGTAGGAATCAATGCACAGTTCACACAAGTGTTTGCTTCTTGAGGTGGAGAGAGATAGGTGAACTGACTCAACATAAAAGTAAAAAGAATGGTCCTTCAAAGAGGAAAGCATCGATTGCTATATTTGTGCTAGAGCTTTTATTTTGAAAACATGAAACAATTTTGTCAACGGTAGTAATAAAGCATTATGTAAATTATATCTTACAAGTTGCAAGTCTCATGCATAGTATACTAATAGTGCCCGCACCTTGTCCTAATTAGCTTGGACTACCGGATCATTGCAATACACATGTTTTAACCAAGTGTCACAATGGGGTACCTCCATGCCGCCTGTACAAAAGTCTAAGGAGAAAGCTCGCATTTTGGATTTCTCGCTTTTGATTATTCTCAACTTAGACATCCATACCGGGACAACATGGACAACAGATAATGGACTCCTCTTTAATGAATAAGCATGTGGCAACAATTATTATTCTCATATGAGATTGAGGATATATGTCCAAAACTGAAACTTCCACCATGAATCATGGCTTTAGTTAGAGGCCCAATGTTCTTCTCTAACAATATGTATGCTCCAACCATAAAGGTGGTAGATCTCTCTTACTTCAGACAAGACGGACATGCATAGCAACTCACATGATATTCAACAAGGAATAGTTGATGGCGTCCCCGAAGCATGGTTATCGCACAACAAGCAACTTAATAAGAGATAAAGTGCATAAGTACATATTCAATACCACAATAGTTTTTAAGCTATTTGTCCCATGAGCTATATATTGCAAAGGTGAATGATGGAATTTTAAAGGTAGCACTCAAGCAATTTACTTTGGAATGGCGGATAAATACCATGTAGTAGGTAGGTATGGTGGACACAAATGGCATAGTGGTTGGCTCAAGGATTTTGGATGCATGAGAAGTATTCCCTCTCGATACAAGGTTTAGGCTAGCAAGGTTATTTGAAACAAACACAAGGATGAACGGTGCTGCAAAACTCACATAAAAGACATATTGTAAACATTATAAGACTCTACACCGTCTTCCTTGTTGTTCAAAACTCAATACTAGATATTATCTAGACTCTAGAGAAACCAAATATGCAAACCAAATTAGCAAGCTCTAAGTGTTTCTTCATTAATGGGTGCAAAGTATATGATGCAAGAGCTTAAACATGATCACAACAATTGCCAAGTATCAAATTATCCAAGACATTTTAGAATTACTACATGTAGCATTTTCCAATTCCAACCATATAACAATTTAACGAAGAAGAAACTTCGCCATGAATACTATGAGTAAAGCCTAAGGACATACTTGTCCATATGCTACAGCGGAGCGTGTCTCTCTCCCACAAAGTGAATGCTAGGATCCATTTTATTCAAACAAAACAAAAACAAAAACAAACCGACGCTCCAAGCAAAGTGCATAAGATGTGACGGAATAAAAATATAGTTTCGGGGGAGGATCCCGATAATGTTGTCGATGAAGAAGGGGATGCCTTGGGCATCCCCAAGCTTAGACGCTTGAGTCTTCTTAGAATATGCAGGGGTGAACCACCGGGGCATCCCCAAGCTTAGAGCTTTCACTCTCCTTGATCATATTGTATCATACTCCTCTCTTGATCCTTGAAAACTTCCTCCACACCAAACTCGAAACAACTCATTAGAGGGTTAGTGCACAATAAAAATTAACATGTTCAGAGGTGACACAATCATTCTTAACACTTCTGGACATTGCATAAAGCTACTGAACATTAATGGATCAAAGAAATTCATCCAACATAGCAAAAGAGGCAATGCGAAATAAAAGGCAGAATCTGTCAAAACAGAACAGTCCGTAAAGATGGATTTAATTGAGGCACCAGACTTGCTCAAATCAAAATTACCAAATTGAATGAAAGTTGCGTACATATCTGAGGATCACTCACGTAAATTGGCTTAATTTTCTGAGTTACCTACAGAGAATTAGACCCAGATTCGTGACAGCAAAGAAATCTGTTTCGTGCAGTAATCCAAATCTAGTATTCACTTTACTATCAAAGACTTTAGTTGGCACAACAAAACATAAAACTAAGATAAGGAGAGGTTGCTACAGTAGTAAACAACTTCCAAGACTCAAATATAAAACAAAAATACTGTAGTAAAAACATGGGTTGTCTGCCATAAGCGCTTTTCTTTAACGCCTTTCAGCTAGGCGCAGAAAGTGTATATCAAGTAACATCAAGAGATGAAGCATCAACATCATAATTTGTTCTAATAATAGAATCATAAGGTAACTTCATTCTCTTTCTAGGGAAGTGTTCCATACCTTTCTTGAGAGTAAATTGATATTTAATATTACCTTCCTTCATATCAATAGTAGCACCAACGGTTCGAAGAAAAGGTCTTCCCAATATAATGGGGCAAGATGCATTGCATTCAATATCCAAGACAACAAAATCAACGGGGACAAGGTTATTGTTAACCATAATATGAACATTATTAACTTTCCCCAAAGGTTTCTTTTTAGCATTATCAACGAGATTAACATCCAGATAACGAGTTTTTCAATGGTGGCAAGTCAAGCATATCATAGACTTTCTTAGGCATAACAGAAATACTTGCACCAAGATCACATAAAGCATTACAATCAAAATCTTTGACCCTCATTTTAATGATGGGCTCCCAACCATCCTCTAGCTTTCTAGGAATAGAAGTTTCAAGTTTTAGTTTCTCTTCTCTAGCTTTTATGAGAGCATTTGTAATATGTTTTGTGAAAGCCAAGTTTACAGCGCTAGCATTGGGACTCTTAGCAAGTTTTTGTAAGAACTTTATAACTTCAGAGATGTGGCAATCATCAAAATCTAAATCATTACAATCTAAAGCAATGGGATTATCATCCCCAAGGTTGGAAAAAATTTCAGCGGTTTTATCACAGGCGGTTTCAGCAGTTTAGCAGTTTCAGGTAATTTTGCGCGCTTTGCACTAGGAGTAGAAACATTGCCAACACCAATTATTTTACCATTAATAGGAGGAGGTGCAGCAACATGTGAATCATTAGCATTGCTAGTGGTGGTAATAGTCCAAACTTTAGCTACATTTTTCTCTTTAGCTAGTTTTTCATTTTCTTCTCTATCCCACCTAGCACGCAGTTCAGCCATTAATCTTATATTCTCATTAATTCTAACTTGGATGGCATTTGATGTAGTAACAATTTTATTTTCAATATCCCTATTAGGCATAACTTTCGATTTCAAAAGATCAACATCAGAGGCAAGTCTATCAACTCTAGAAGCAAGAATATCAATTTTATTGAGTTTTTCCTCAACAGATTTGTTAAAGGCAGTTTGTGTACTAATAAATTCTTTAAGCATAGCTTCAAGTCCAGGGGGTGTATTCCTATTATTGTTGTAAGAATTCCCATAAGAATTAGCATAACCGTTACCATTATTATAAGGATATGGCCTATAGTTATTACTAGAATTGTTCCGATAAGCATTGTTGTTGAAATTATTATTTTTAATGAAATTTACATCAACATGTTCTTCTTGGGCAACCAATGAAGCTAACGGAACATTATTAGGATCAACATTAGTCCTATCATTCACAAGCATAGACATAATAGCATCAATCTTATCATTCAAGGAAGAGGATTCTTCAACGGAATTTACCTTCTTACCTTGTGGAGCTCTTTCCGTGTGCCATTCGGAGTAATTCATCATCATATCATCAAGAAGCTTTGTAGCCGCCCCCAAGGTGATGGACATAAAGGTACCTCCAGCAATCTGAATCCAATAAATTCCGCGAAGAAAAATTTAGTCCTGCATAGAAGGTTTGGATGATCATCCAAGTAGTTAGTCCATGGGTTGGGAAATTTTTAACCAAAGATTTCATTCTTTCCCAAGCTTGAGCAACATGTTCATTATCCAATTGTTTAAAATTCATTATGCTACTCCTCAAAGATATAATTTTAGCAGGGGGATAATATCTACCAATAAAAGCATCCTTGCATTTAGTCCATGAATCAATACTATTCTTAGGCAGAGATAGCAACCAATCTTTAGCTCTTCCTCTTAATGAGAAAGGAAAAAATTTCAATTTAATAATATCACCATCTACATCCTTATACTTTTTCATTTCACATAGTTCAACAAAATTATTAAGATGGGCAGCAGCATCATCAGAACTAACACCAGAAAATTGCTCTCGCATAACAAGATTCAAGAAAGCAGGTTTAATTTCAAAGAATTCTGCTGTAGTAGCAGGTGGAGCAATAGGTGTGCATAAGAAATCATTATTATTTGTGGTTGTGAAGTCACACAACTTAGTATTTTCAGGGGTATTCATTTTAGCAGTAGTAAATAAAACAAACTAGATAAAGTAAATGCAAGTAACTAATTTTTTGTGTTTTTGATATAGCAAACAAGATAGTAAATAAAGTAAAGCTAGCAACTAATTTTTTTGTGTTTTGATATAAGTGCAGCAAACAAAGTAGTAAATAAAATAAAGCAAGACAAAAACAAAGTAAAGAGATTGGGAAGTGGAGACTCCCCTTGCAGCGTGTCTTGATCTCCCCGGCAACGGCGCCGGAAAAAGAGCTTGATGGCGTGTAACTCACACGTTCGTTGGGAACCCCAAGAGGAAGGTATGATGCGCACAGCGAGCAAGTTTTCCCTCGGAAAGAAACCAAGGTTTATCGAACCGGGAGGAGCCAAGAAGCACGTTGAAGGTTGATGGCGGCGGGATGTAGTGCGGCGCAACACCGGGGATTCCGGCGCCAATGTGGAACCTGCACAACACAACCAAAGTACTTTGCCCCAACGAAACAGATGAGGTTGTCAATCTCACCGGCTTGCTGTAACAAAGGATTAACCGTATTGTGTGGAAGATGATTGTTTGCAGAGAAAACGAGTAAAAACAAGTATTGCGAGCAGATTTGTATTTCAAGTATAAAAGAATGGACCGGGGTCCACAGTTCACTAGAGGTGTCTCTCCCATAAGATAAAAGCATGTTGGGTGAACAAATTACAGTCGGGCAATTGACAAATAGAGAGGGCATAACAATGCACATACATGTCATGATAAGTACAGTGAGATTTAATTGGGCATTACGACAAAGTACATAGACCGCCATCCAACCGCATCTATGCCTAAAAAGTCCACCTTCGAGGTTATCATCCGAACCCCTTCCAAGTATTAAGTTGCAAAGCAACATACAATTGCATTAAGTATGGTGCGTAATGTAATCAACAACTACATCCTTAGACATAGCATCAATGTTTTATCCCTAGTGGCA
>NW_025901488.1:0-43580 GCF_022539505.1 Lolium rigidum
TCCATCTTTACGGACTGCTCTGTTTTGACAGATTCTGCCTTTATTTCGCATTGCCTCTTTTGCTATGTTGGATGAATTTCTTTGATCCATTAATGTACAGTAGTTTTATGCAATGTCCAGAAGTGTTAAGAATGATTGTGTCACCTCTGAACATGTTAATTTTTATTGTGCACTAACCCTCTAATGAGTTGTTTCGAGTTTGGTGTGGAGGAAGTTTTCAAGGATCAAGAGAGGAGTATGATGCAATATGATCAAGGAGAGTGAAAGCTCTAAGCTTGGGGATGCCCCAGTGGTTCACCCCTGCATATTCTAAGAAGACTCAAGCTGTCTAAGCTTGGGGATGCCCAAGGCATTCCCTTCTTCATCGACAACATTATCGAGTTCCTCCCCCGAAACTATATTTTTATTCCGTCACATCTTATGCACTTTGCTTGGAGCGTCGGTTTGTTTTTGTTTTTTGTTTTGTTTGAATAAAATGGATCCTAGCATTCACTTTATGGGAGAGAGACACGCTCCGCTGTAGCATATGGACAAGTATGTCCTTAGGCTCTACTCATAGTATTCATGGCGAAGTTTCTTCTTCGTTAAATTGTTATATGGTTGGAATTGGAAAATACTACATGTAGTAATTCTAAAATGTCTTGGATAATTTGATACTTGGCAATTGTTGTGCTCATGTTTAAGCTCTTGCATCATATACTTTGCACCCATTAATGAAGAAACACTTAGAGCTTGCTAATTTGGTTTGCATATTTGGTTTCTCTAGAGTCTAGATAATATCTAGTATTGAGTTTTGAACAACAAGGAAGACGGTGTAGAGTCTTATAATGTTTACAATATGTCTTTTATGTGAGTTTTGCTGCACCGTTCATCCTTGTGTTTGTTTCAAATAACCTTGCTAGCCTAAACCTTGTATCGAGAGGGAATACTTCTCATGCATCCCAAATCCTTGAGCCAACCACTATGCCATTTGTGTCCACCATACCTACCTACTACATGGTATTTATCCGCCATTCCAAAGTAAATTGCTTGAGTGCTACCTTTAAAATTCCATCATTCACCTTTGCAATATATAGCTCATGGGACAAATAGCTTAAAAACTATTGTGGTATTGAATATGTACTTATGCACTTTATCTTTTATTAAGTTGCTTGTCAGTGCGATAACCATGTTTCTGGGACGCCATCAACTATTCTTTGTTGAATATCATGTGAGTTGCTATGCATGTCCGTCTTGTCTCGAAGTAAGAGAGATCTACCACCTTAATGGTTGGAGCATACATATTGTTAGAGAAGAACATTGGGCCGCTAACTAAAGCCATGAATCATGGTGGAAGTTTCAGCTTTGGACACATATCCTCAATCTCATATGAGAATAATAATTGTTGCCACATGCTTATGCATTAAAGAGGAGTCCATTATCTGTTGTCCATGTTGTCCCTGTATGAATGTCTAAGTTGAGAATAATCAAAAGCGAGAAATCCAAAATGCGAGCTTTCTCCTTAGACCTTTGCATGTGCGGCATGGAGGTACCCCATTGTGACACTTGGTTAAAACATGTGCATTGCAAAGATCCGGTAGTCCAAGCTAATTAGGACAAGGTGCGGGCACTATTAGTATACTATGCATGAGGCTTGCAACTTGTAAGATATAATTTACATAACTCATATGCTTTATTACTACCGTTGACAAAATTGTTTCATGTTTTCAAAATAAAAGCTCTAGCACAAATATAGCAATCGATGCTTTCCTCTTTGAAGGACCATTCTTTTTACTTGTATGTTGAGTCAGTTCACCTATCTCTCTCCACCTCAAGAAGCAAACACTTGTGTGAACTGTGCATTGATTCCTACATACTTGCATATTGCACTTGTTATATTACTCTATGTTGACAATTATCCATGAGATATACATGTTACAAGTTGAAAGCAACCGCTGAAACTTAATCTTCCTTTGTGTTGCTTCAATACCTTTACTTTGATTTATTGCTTTATGAGTTAACTCTTATGCAAGACTTATTAATGCTTGTCTTGAAGTACTATTCATGAAAAGTCTTTGCTTTATGATTCACTTGTTTACTCATGTCATTACCATTGTTTTGATCACTGCATTCATTACATATGTTTACAAATAGTATGATCAAGGTTATGATGGCATGTCACTTCAGTAAATTATCTTTGTTATCGCTTTTACCTGCTCGGGACGAGCAGGTAACTAAGCTTGGGGATGCTGATACGTCTCCGACGTATCGATAATTTCTTATGATCCATGCCATATTATTGATGATACCTACATGTTTTATGCACACTTTATGTCATATTCGTGCATTTTCTGGAACTAACCTATTAACAAGATGCCGAAGAGCCAGTTGCTGTTTTCTGCTGTTTTTGGTTTCAGAAATCCTAGTAACGAAATATTCTCGGAATTGGACGAAATCAAGACCGGCCCCCCACGTTGCCCTTCCGCCTACTTAAAGCCTCCGTCGCGAAACCCCTGATGCGAAGAACCACGATACGGAAAACCTTCCAGAGACGCCGCCGCCGCCAATCCCATCTCGGGGGATTCTGGAGATCTCCTCCGGCACCCGGAGAGGGGATTCATCTCCCGGAGGACTCTACACCGCCATGGTCGCCTCCGGAGTGATGAGTGAGTAGTTCACCCTTGGACTATGGGTCCATAGCAGTAGCTAGATGGTTGTCTTCTCCTCATTGTGCTTCATTGTTGGATCTTGTGAGCTGCCTAACATGATCAAGATCATCTATCCGTAATACTCTATGTTGTGTTTGTCGGGATCCGATGGATAGAGAATACCATGTTATGTTAATTATCAAGTTATTACATATGTGCTGTTTATGATCTTGCATGCTCTCCGTTATTAGTAGAGGCTCGGCCAAGTTTTTGCTCTTAACTCCAAGAGGGAGTATTTATGCTCGATAGTGGGTTCATGCCTGCATTGACACTCGGGACGATGTGACGAAAAGTTCTAAGGTTGTGTTGTGCTCGTTGCCACTAGGGATAAAACATTGGCGCTATGTCCGAGGATGTAGTTGTCGATTACATTACGCACCATACTTAATGCAATTGTCCGTTGTTAGCAACTTAATACTGGAGGGGGTTCGGACGATAACTCCGAAGGTGGACTTTTTAGGCATAGATGCGGTTGGATGGCGGTCTATGTACTTTGTCGTAATGCCCAATTAAATCTCACTGTACTTATCATGACATGTATGTGCATTGCTATGCCCTCTCTATTTGTCAATTGCCCGACTCGTAATTTGTTCACCCAACATGCTTTTATCTTATGGGAGAGACACCTCTAGTGAACTGTGGACCCCGGTCCATTCTTTAATACTGAAATACAAATCTGTCTGCAATACTTGTTCTTTACTCGTTTTCTTGCAAACAATCATCTTCCACACAATACGGTTAATCCTTTGTTACGGCAAGCCGGTGAGATTGACAACCTCACTTGTTTCGTTGGGGCAAAGTACTTTGGTTGTGTTGTGCGGGTTCCACGTTGGCGCCGGAATCCCCGGTGTTGCGCCGCACTACATCCCGCCGCCATCAACCTTCAACGTGCTTCTTGGCTCCTCCTGGTTCGATAAACCTTGGTTTCTTTCTGAGGGAAAACTTGCTGCCGTGCGCATCATACCTTCCTCTTGGGGTTCCCAACGAACGTGTGAGTTACACGCCATCAGCCATTCATAACAGTGAATAAGTATTCTGTGAAATATAGCCTAAGAGACCCACACGGTGCACACACTGTCACCTTTACACACGTGGGACAAGGAGTCTCCGGAGATCACATAAGTAAAACCCACTTGACTAGCATAATGACATCTAGATTACAAGCATCATCATATGAATCTCAATCATGTAAGGCAGCTCATGAGATTATTGTATTGAAGTACATAGGAGAGAGATGAACCACATAGCTACCGGTATAGCCCCGAGCCTCGATGGAGAACTACTCCCTCCTCATGGGAGACAACAGTGTTGATGAAGATGGCGGTGGTGTCGACGGAGGAGCCTTCCGGGGGCACTTCCCCGTCCCGGCGGCGTGCCGGAACAGAGACTCCTGTCCCCCAGATCTTGGCTTCGCGATGGCGGCGGCTCTGAAAGGTTTCTCGTACCGTGGCTTTTTTCGTCTCGATGTTTTAGGTCAGGGACCTTTTTATAGGCGAAGAGGCAGCGTCAGAGGGTCGACGAGGCGGTGACACACTAGGGGGGCGCGGGCCCCCCCTTGGCCGCGCCGGCCTAGGGTTTGGTGGGCCTGTGCCCCCTCTCTGGCGGTTCTCGTGTGTTCTGGATGCTTCCGGGCAAAATAGGAACCTGGGCGTTGATTTCGTCCAATTCCGAGAATATTTCTTTACTAGGATTTCCGAAACCAAAAACAGCGATAAAACAGAGCGGCACTTCGGCATCTTGTTAATAGGTTAGTTCCAGAAAATGCACGAATAAGACATAAAGTGTGCATAAAACATGTAGATATCATCAATAATGTGGCATGGAACATAAGAAATTATCGATACGTCGGAGACGTATCACGTCGTCTGGAGTTCTTTTCCTGAAAACACAACCAGCACAACTTTCCAGGTATGCCCTAGACTCAATGGTTAGTCCACTATAAAATATATCAAGTAAATCATGCTTTTCCAAATCATGGTCAGGCCGAGCTCTAATAAGAGAGCAAAATCTCGCCCAAGCCTCGAGGCAATTTCTCTCCATCTTCCTGGTCAAAATTATAAATTCTCCGCAAAGCAATATGTTGAGCACTAGCGGGAAAGTATTTCCGGAAGAAAACATCAAGCAATTCTTTTGGACTTTTAATAGAATTAGGTGGCAAACTATTATACCAAGTTTTAGCGTCATCCTTTAATGAGAATGGAAAGATTTTAGCAACAAAGTAAGTACGCTTCTTAACATCATCGGAAAACAAGCTACTCAGTAGTAGATAACTCAATCATGTGTTCAACAGCACTTTCTTTTCAGTACCACAAAAGGGTGTTTTCTCAACAATAGCTATATGAGATAAATCAAGAGAAAAATCATAATCTTTATCCTTAATGTTTATAGGAGATGTGGCAAATTTAGGATCAGGAGACAGTTTATATCTAACAGCATGTTCTGCAAGCAACTTTTTAATATTTCTTGCATCAGTAGTAGTATTGCATTTTTCAATAAAATCATCATCAAGTTCCACATAATCTTCATCAAGATCATCACTAGAGTATTCAACAGACTCAGGTGAATTAACAGGTGTAACAACATTTTCATTAGGAGTTTCGAGTATTTTCAATTTGTCTAGACCTAGCAATTGTAGCATCTAGAAAAGATCCTAACGAACCATCATTATCAAGCACAGTAGAAGCATCATCACAATTATAAGAGGAATTTTCAGATTCAAGCGAAGTACCAGCATTTGAAGCTTGTGGTGGTGACACAAGTTTACTCATCACAGATGGTGAATCAAGAGCAGCAGAGGTACTCAGAGTTGTACCTTTTCTTGTAGTGGATGGTAATATGGCGACCTTAGTATCGCGAGGTTTACCCATGATGGAGAATTTGCAGCGAACAATATCAATCCAAGTGAACTTCCAAATAAAGCTATGCTCCCCGGCAACGGCGCCGAGAAAATAGTCTTGATGACCCACAAGTATAGGGGATCGCAATGGTCTTCGCGGGAAGTAAAACCCAATTTATTGATTCGACACAAGGGGAGACAAAGAATACTTGAAAGCCTTAACAGCGGAGTTATCAATTCAGCTGCACTGGAAACGAGACTTGCTCGCAAGAGTTTATCAGTAGTAACAGTTTTATAGTAGTAGCAGTAGTAAAATAACAATGACAGAGTAACAAAGACAGCGAGTAGTGATTATAGTAAACAGCAGGATTAAAATACCGTAGGCACGGGGACGGATGAACGGGCGTTGCATGGATGAGAGAAACTCATGTAACGATCAAAGCGAGGGCATTTGCGGATAATAATAAAACGGTATCCAAGTACTAATCAATCAATAGGCATGTGTTCCAATTATAGTCGTACGTGCTCGCAATGAGAAACTTGCACAACATCTTTTGTCCTACCAGCCGGTGGCAGCCGGGCCTCAAGGGAATCTATCTGGATATTAAGGTACTCCTTTTAATAGAGCACCGGAGCAAAGCATTAACACTCCGTGAACACATGTGATCCTCACATCACTACCATCCCCTCCGGTTGTCCCGATTTCTGTCACTTCGGGGCCATTGGTTCCGGACAGCGACATGTGTATACAACTTGCAGGTAAGACCATAAACAATGAATATCGCGATGAAATAATAACATGTTCAGATCTGAGATCATGGCACTCGGGCCCTAGTGACAAGCATTAAGCATAACAAGTTGCAACAATATCATCAAAGTACCAATTACGGACACTAGGCACTATGCCCTAACAATCTTACACTATTACATGACCAATCTCATCCAATCCCTACCATCCCCTTCGGCCTACAGCGGAGGAATTACTCACACATGGATGGGGGAAACATGGCTGGTTGATGGAGAGGCGTCGGTGGTGATGGCGGCGATGATCTCCTCCAATTCCCCTTCCCGACGGAGTGCCAGAACGGAGACTTCTGGCTCCTGAGACGGAGTTTCGCGATGTGGCGGCGTTCTGGAGGGTTTCTGGCGACTTCGACTTCTCTCTGTGTGTTTTTAGGTCGAGGCCGATAAGTAGTCCGAAGGAGGGCGTCTGGGGCCAGCCGAGGCCGCCACACACTAGGGCCGCGCGGGCCCCTCCTGGGCCGCGCTGGCCTAGTGTGTGGGGCCCTCGTGCCCCCACCTGGCTTGCCCTTCGGCTCCGTAAGTATTCCGGGAAAATAGGGCCTTCTCGTCAAAATCCCGAGGTTTTTCCCGAAAGTTGGATTTCTGCACAAAAACGAGACACCGGAACGAGTTCTGTCTGAAAACAGCGTTAATCCGTGTTAGTTGCATCCAAAGTACACAAATTAGAGGCAAAACAACAGCAAAAGTGTTCGGGAAAGTAGATACGTTTTGGACGTATCAGGGAGCGGAGGAGGAACCGGATGAAGACCACTTTCATCGGGATGGTGCTAGTAGTGACTCTAGGTCTCTTCTATGTGACGGTACTTTAGATGATCGATCTTGTATAACCACTAGCTCATTTGTGACTTTGTAACTCCATAATTTTTCTAATATTTGAAATCTTGTGAATCATGGAGGCCAATGGAGGCCAATGTGAAGAACTATGTATTGACATACTGTGCGAGCTGCTTATATGTGTTATATATACTGTACTTGTGCTGTTATAGTGTGCTATACAACCTGTACAAATACCAGCCAGAAATACAAAAAATAAAAACGAAATACTAGCAGTGGCGCACTAGTGCACCATCAGTGGCGCACGACAAGTAAGTAGCAGTGGCGCACTTGTTTGGACCTTGTGGCGCACTACTCTCTGATCCCCTTTTGAAAGTAGCAGTGGCGCACCGCAGCTGCCAGCAATGGCGCACGTCAGAGAGACAGCAGTGGCACACTTTAACAGGCAGCAATGGCGCACCAGCACGCAGTAACAGTGGCGCACCGACACCATACAGTAGTGGCGCACTGCTGCTGAACAACAATGGCGCACCCCTTTGGAGTAATAGTGGCGCATCACTGGACTTGTCAATGGTGCACCTCATAGTGCGCCACTGTTACTTAGGGTAGTTGTGGCGCACCACTAGTGCGCCGCTACTAAAAGTTAGCAGTGGCGCACCACTAGTGCGCCACTGAAGGGTATAAGTGGTGCGCCACTGATTGCCCTTTTCCTAGTAGAGTCACCATCGCGCTAAAAAGAAAAAATTTAGCACATAAAGTGATGTGTCGTAGACCTACAAACATTTTTCGTGGAATTTATTGAGCGACGGAAAGTGTACCCCTAGTTCAAATCCGGTCAGTTTCCAGCGGATTCGGCGAGACACCGCAGGAAGCCGCAGGGATTCCCAGATAGCTAGCGCGCACATATGGCATGTGATATGTGGTGCGGAGGCGGTGTCCTACTACTACGCGGAGGCCTCGCGCAATACAAAAATACGCCCCATGTAGATGCTTCACAAAAAAACCGTTTTGGCACCCCGAAAATGAAAAAATCATCGCCCATGGGTCGGATTGGAAATCCGCTTCCGGGGCCTTGCTTCCCATCCCAGGGACCACGCACGTGGTAAATATGACCTCGTTCCGACAAACTATGCGATGTCACGTGCCGTTTTCTACTCATTTTCCCTAAAAGCCATAGAACTCCGAACTTGATAGTCCTGTTTGTGAAGGGTTTTCCAAAATAACTGCCGTATCCAAATTCCATCTTTTGGAGTGATTACTAAGACACATAAAATGACGCCATGCGGCTCCGTGGGATTTTCTGACTTCGTTTAAATTGCCATTTGGCCAAAACGGGAACCCGAGGACATATAAGAAAGTGTTTGAATTGTTACTATATTAACATGGTACTGTACATGATTCAAATATGCATGATTTTGACATAAACAGATAGAGAATGTTTTTCTGAACATTTTGATACCTTATACACATTTTTGTGACATCATATGAATTAGTTATGATTTTTACAAAATTAGACAAATTTTAAAAATAGCCTACGTCGAGGGTGGCCGTCGACGTAGCCCTGTCTACGCCTAGGACCAAATATATGCCGATGGCTGTCCTCGGCGTAGACTTCGCTACACCGACGGCAACGATACGCCGAGAGTCAGACGGGCTGGCTGGCGGTACCATCCCAACATTTGCCGTCGGCGTACGTCGCCATTCCTGTAGTGTTAGATGTATCTGCTCACAAAATATGTCTAAATACATCCAAATTATGACAACAGTTATGGAATAGAGTTAGTAGTACTCCTGGTAAACTAGCTATCGCCATCGATTCTGAAAACAGTAGTGTCCTGGTGGTGGTGATAATGGCACGGATTAGAGATCTCTTTCGTCTGCTATAATTGGGCGTGCGTGCAGGTTACCGTCCCTGACAGAGTGCCAATCCGAGCTGATTGATCGTACGTAGCTTCTCAATATCTTGCTGAATAGCGTGGAGCAGGAGCGCCACCTGTCGACGAACTACGGGTAAAGCAATCGGAGTGAGGCTAATCTGCTAGCTGTTGCCGAGCTTTGACTTTGACGTACGAACGTGTTTAAGCTCATTTTGCAAGCTGAGGAGCGAACGCAACCTCGCGAAACATATTGTTTAGAAAACATGATATCGTATCTTGTTAAAAAAAACATGCCGAATCTATTGTTTAAATGACGTATCGAATCTTTTGTTTAAAAAACATATCGAATCGAAACGACTGATCTTACAGCGCTTCATCATAAATAATAAAATTTTATTAAAAGTAAAACGCCGCACACGAGGGTGGACACAAAGATATTTTTTGTATTCTTGAAGCGAAGACTTGACTTTCAAACTAGTGAGTATTTTGCAGCTCATACACGGCAAATGATCGAGGCCTATAGAGTAATCCGTGCCAGCCAAATTAATCGAGGCCTTGGGGGCATGCATCGATCGAGTCGATCGTCGTCGTTGCGCGCTCGCGCTGCCCACCAACTGCCCCGCTCCCCGCCGGGTGGCCAGCCAGCGTTCGTGGCCACGGCCTGTGAGCGACAGCACCGTAGCCATAATAGTCCACCGAAATGAGTGATGTCACGTTTACTTTCAATATTGATTTACGGAGGAAAAAATAAATATAATAATTCTGAAAATAAATATGAAGAAAGCAGATATTGTGAAAACACTACAGGAATGGGAGGCTACGCCGAGGGCCAGGCTATACGCCCACGGCCAAAAGTCGGGGCCGTCGGCGTATGGCCCGGCGAGGCCAGCCAGCCCTTCCGATCCTCGGCATAGCGTGGCCGTCGGCGTAGCGAGGTCTACGCTGAGGACAGCCCTCGGCATATCTTTTTGGCCCTAGGTGTAGACAGGGCTACGCCGACGGCCACCCTCGGCGTAGGCAATTTTTCAAATTTGTCTAATTTTGTAAAAATCATAACTAATTTATATGATGTCAGAAAAATGCGTATGAGGTGTCAAAATATTCAGAAAAACATTCTCTATCCGTTTATGTCAAAATCATGCATATTTGAATCATATACAGTACCATGTTAACATAGAAATAATTCAATTACTTTCTTATATGTCATCAGATTCCCGTTTTAGCCAAATGGCAATTTAAACGAAGTCAGAAAATTTCGCGGAGCCGCATGACATCATTTTATGTGTCCTAGTAACCACTCCAAAAGATGGAATTGGGATACGGCAATTATTTTGGAAAACTCTTCACGAACAGGGCTATCAAGTCCGGAGTTCGATGTCTTTTAGGGCAAAATGAGTAGGAAACGGCCCGTGACACCGCATAGTTTGTCGGAACGAGGCTATATTTGGCACGTGCATGGTCCCTGGGATGGGAAGCAAGGCCCCGGGAGCGGATTTCCAATCCGACCCATGGGCGATGGTTTTTTTATTTTCTGGGTGCCAAAACGGTTTTTTTGTGAAGTAACTACATGGGACGCATTTTAGTATTGCGCGAGACCTCCGCGTAGTGTTAGGACACCTTCTTCGCACCACATATCACATGTCATATGTGCGCGATAGCTATCTGGGAATCCATGCGGCTTCCTGCGGTGTCCCGCCGAATCCAATGGAAAGTGACTGGATTTGAACTAGGGCTACACTTTCCGTCGCTCAATAAATTCCGGGAAAATGTTTTTAGGCCTATGACATATCACTTCATGTGCAATTTTTTTCCGTTTAGCGTGATGGTAACGGGTGCACCAGCGCGCCTGGTACGGCCATACCGCATCTTCGTGGGGGCCCGTTTTGGCCAAATGGCAATTTAAACGAAGTCAAAAAATCCCGCGGGCCGCATGGAGTCATTTTATGTGTCCTATTAACCACTCCAAAAGTCGGAATTAGGATACGGCAATTATTTTGGAAAACCCTTCACAAACAGGGCTATCACGTCCGGAGTTCTATGGCTTTTAGGCAAATGAGCAGGAAATGGCCCGTGACACCACATAGTTTGTCGGAATGAGGCCATATTTGGCACGTGCATGGTCCCTGGGATGGGAAGCAAGGGCCCGGGAGCGGATT
The DNA here is from genome assembly GCF_022539505.1 of Lolium rigidum. Classification (NCBI taxonomy): domain Eukaryota; kingdom Viridiplantae; phylum Streptophyta; class Magnoliopsida; order Poales; family Poaceae; genus Lolium; species Lolium rigidum. The sequence goes on from NW_025901488.1 coordinate 11,135, forward strand.
TCCAATCCACCCATGGACGATGGTTTTTTCATTTTCGGGGTGCCAAAACAGTTTTTTTTTGTGAAGCAGCTACATGGAGCGTATTTTAGTAATGCGCGAGACCTCCGCATAGTGGTAGGACACCGCCTTCGCACCACATATCACATGCCATATGTGCGCGCTAGCTATCTGGGAATCCATGCGGCTTCCTGCGGTATCCCGCCGAATCCGCTGGAAAGTGACCAGATTTGAACTAGGGCTACACTTTCCGTCGCTCAATAAGTTCCGGGAAAAATGTTTTTAGGTCTATGACATATCACTTTATGTGCAATTTTTCCATTTAGCTCGATGGTAAACGGGTGCACCAGCGCGCCCGGTACGGCCATACCGCATCTCCGTGGGGGCCCATTTTGGCCAAATGGCAATTTAAACGAAGGCAGAAAATCCCGCGGAGCCGCATGGCGTCATTTTATGTGTCCTAGTAACCACTCCAAATTTCGGAATTAGGATACGGCAATTATTTTGGAAAACCCTTCACAAACAGCGCTATCACGTCCGGAGTTCTATGGCTTTTAGGGCAATGAGTAGGAAACGACCCGTGACACCGCATAGTTTGTCGGAACGAGGCCATATTTGGCATGTGCGTGGTCCCTGGGATGGGAAGCAAGGCCCCGGGAGAGGATTTCCAATACGACCCATGGGCGATGGTTTTTTCATTTTCGGGGTGCCAAAATGGTTTTTTTGTGAAGCAGCTACATGGGGCGCATTTAGGATTGTGCGAGACCTCCGCGTAGTGCTAGGACACCGCCTTCGCACCACATATCACATGCCATATGTACGCGCTAGCTATCTGGGAATCCCTGCAGCTTCCTGCGGTGTCCCGCCGAATCCGCTGGAAAGTGACCGGATTTGAACTAGGGGTACACTTTCCGTCGCTCAATAAATTCTGAAAAAAATGTTTTTAGGTCTATAACACATCACTTTATGTGCTAATTTTTGTCCGTTTAGCGTTTGGCGAACGGTGCACCAGCCCGCCAGATACGACCATTTCGCATCTCCCGAGGGGGCCGTTTTGGCCACATGGCAAATTGGGCGTTATATTTGGATTTATCTAATTTTTAGGTTCAAATGATGATATGGATGTTATATTTAGATTCCTCTCATTTTTCTGATCGATTTAGACATATTATTTGTGGAATTTCGATTTTTCGATTCTGTTTTTTAACGCCATTCATTTCTTTATGCCTTCGTTTTTACCCAATCAGGTAGGAAATCTAGGGCACAAATCCAGAGAAAAAATATAGGATAAGCTGCATACAGCAACCAACATAGCATAAATATATTCAGGACAGATCCAAAAGTAGTACCGATAGATCCAACATAAGCTACAATTTACATGAAATTAAGCTGCTCTACGGATAGAGCAGATCACATACGAGAGAGTGCAGAGTAGGCACGTTCAACGCCTCCGGGTAGCGCGTGTGACTCGCTTGGAGATTGCGCAGGTGAATCCCAAGTGCTTTGTGTTTGGCCATGTACGCATGCACGTTCACGGTCCTTCCAACTCTAGCGCCACATCTGCCAATGGATTCAGCATGGTTCACCGGGGAGTTGAAGTCGGTGGCGCGGAGCTTCTCGTTGCGGAAGGGGCACTTGTAAATGCCTCGAGCAAAGGGCCATCGTACTGGCCGGACTGCAGCCTCCTGAGGACGTGACGAGTCTTGGTGTGGAAGGACTCGTCGTCGCTGTCGACGTCGCTGCTCCGCACCCGTCACGTAGCACCAAAGATCGTGCAAAAAACACGGAGTCAATTGCAACGATGATGGAACAGAGAGTGAACAAAAAATCATGCATGATAATATGGGCTCGAAAAAAAGAGGTAGCCTCGGTTACATTGGACACACTTATATCCGGGATTTGAGTCGAGCAAACCAAAGATCATGCACAACAAATTTGTACACACCAATTGTTTACTGACCAAACCACTGAATCAATTTATGCCCAAATATTCATCATCATCGGCACAAATCTTAAACAAAAGCAAATCACAAACACTAATAACGCAAGATCTAACACAAAAGGATCGAACTAGGAACAGACGAACGGTAATAACGCAAGATCTAACAAAAAAGGATTGAACTAGGAACGGACGAACCGTAATAACGGTAGATCTAACACAAAATGATTGAAATGAGATAAGAACAAGGGAACAAAGGGTTACCTCCGGCTCGTTGTCGACGATGGTGGTGTCGTAGGGGTTCTCCCGGCGCGTCGTATCGCACTGGTTCGTACGGGTCCCAATCGACGGGGGACCGGACGGTGGCGGCGGCTGATGCGCCGGCTGCTACGTTGGAAGCGGCGACAGGGGCCCGGACGGGGCGGCGGCCGATGCGCCGGCTGCTACGTTGGAAGCGGCGACAGGGGCTCGGACGGGGCGGCGGCCGATGCGCCGGCTGCTACGTTGGAAGCGGCGACGGGGGCCTGGACGGGGCGGCGGCCGATGCGCCGGCTGCTACGATGGAAGCAGCGACAGGGGCCCGGACGGGGGCGGCGGCTGATGTGCCGACAATGGGCATCTCATTCTTCTCCATCGCCGGCGGTTTTCTTCGGGGTTTTTTCTTCGGTTGTGGAGAAGATGATGGGACAGGAGAGGCGGTTGCGGTGAGCCGGTGAGAACGTGCGTCGAGGGAGAGAAAGAGGGGCTCTATAAAGACGAAGGTGGCGTGTACCGCAACACGCGTCCGCTATGCACGGCAACACGCGTCCGCTATGCACGGCTGCGGCGTGCACCGCTACCCGAGTCTAACCCCGGGACGTTTGGTGTACTCGGTTATAACCTCGGGCCTTATACGGAAATTTTATCCGTACTCAGTTTTCCCCTCGAGGACTTAGACCGGCAAGTGCAATATACTCAGTTTTACCCTCAAGTAGCTGGTCAACGAGAGTCAACAAATGAGATTAACATAGCTAATTGAGTCATTTCATGCGCAAAAAAATCCAAAAAAATAAAAACATAGTGGCAACTACTCATGGAGTCTTCCTACGCAACCTTGCCACCTAGAAAACCTTAACAAACATATATAAATCAAGTTTTACCACAAATTGCCACTTCTCGGAATCACTAGTGTAGCTATGAAGATGCATGGTTTTCCACCCAAACCCCTTAGCAAAACATCTTTCCCAAAACATAGTTTGTCTAAATGATGCCATAATTGTCACACTCATGTATATTTGAATTGCAAATAATTTGATGTAGCCCAATATGAATTATATTGTACAAAACACACATTTTTCATTTTGTAATTCTTTTGTTTGAATCCCTTAGTCTATTTACTATTTATGTGCCCTTGGATTCTTAGTACTACTCAGTTTTGCCCTCAAGTACTCGTCACAAATGCTGCGAGAAGCCCAAACTTATCCCGATTGGTTGAGCCGTTGTCACACGGATCGACTCCACGAACCGTTGATCCACTGATCTAACGGGCAGTATACCCCTATCCGTCTCTTCGTGGCAACCTCTCTCTCTCTCTCTCTCTCTCTCTCTCTTCGTGGCCACCCATCTCTCTCTCTCTCTGTCGGTGGAGAATGCAATGACGAGTTTGCCACTTAATATATAGTTTGGGATATAGTATTGGTATTTTGAAACGGCCTAAAAGTGGTATAATTTTGTTATAAACATGAGGCATACATTTTTGCGGATTTCGGCGATTGCATTATTTGTCACCCCTATAACAATTATCAACTATCTTTAGCTGTCCTTTTCTTTTAGGGAATATAGTTTGGGATATGGTATGGGTATTTTGGAAAGGCCTAAAAGTGGTATAATTTTGGTATAAACATGAGGCATACATTTTTGCGGATTTCGGCGATTGCATTATTTGTCACCCCTCTAACAATTATCAACTATCTTTAGCTGTCCTTTTCTTTTAGGGAATATAGTTTGGGATATGGTATTGGTATTTTGGAAAGGCCTAAAAGTGGTATAATTTTGGTATAAACATGAGGCATACATATTTGCGGATTTCGGGCATTGCATTATTTGTCACCCCTCTAACAATTATCAACTATCTTTAGCTGTCCTTTTCTTTTAGGGAATATAGTTTGGGATATAGTATTGGTATTTTGAAACGGCCTAAAAGTGGTATAATTTTGTTATAAACATGAGGCATACATTTTTGCGGATTTCGGCGATTGCATTATTTGTCACCCCTCTAACAATTATCAACTATCTTTAGCTGTCCTTTTCTTTTAGGGAATATAGTTTGGTAATTTCGGTGAATGCACACACTAACTTTGAAAACAACTACAAGTACATGTAACTGAATAATGGATTTGTAACTAGGTATCCCTTGTAACAACTTCTAGCGCTCGGTGAGCAATGATAAGAATCGATCGTAATTATACAACAAAAAAAACAACCGGCCATCGGATTAGCTTGCTTCTTCAACTCGATCAGCTGCATTAACTGCTTGTTCATTTTCTTCGAGTTCTCCCTTCACTTCCACCGAGTTCTGCATTGGGAGCATTAGGCATAATCGGAAGGTCCCTAATCGGAACGGCTCCTCTCTCCGCCGCATTCTCTACAGCAAGTCCCCCCTCCCAAATTGCGCCCCCAATAGCGCCAATTGATTCCTGCAGCTGAAGCCTACGAACGTACACATCGATCCACTTGAAATGCCTGCATTTCTTCAAGATCCGAAAACAACAACGTGAACCCTAAATCCCAAATTCGAGGGAATAACAAGAAAATCGAGAGAAAACGAGAGAAATTGGAGCGAGATCTAACCTTATCCCCCTCTCTATATGGCAAGCTCTCGCATGCAACGAACTCACGTCCACGGTTGTCGTTCTCGTCCGTCTTACGGATCGACCGCTTCGGAGGCTCCTGGCGTGGGCGGTCGGGGCATCTTGTCAAAGGCACGGGTCCATACTTGCGGCCATGAAGAACGGAAGGTCGAAGAGAAACTAGACATCACCCGCGTGCCGGAGAAGGGCTGCCGCCGGCGGAGAAGAAGAACAATGGGGCGCGGAGAAAGAAAGGGGAAGCAATGGCACGGGCACGGGCGCGGGGCTAGCTCGGGCTCCCATTTTGCAACGGTCACCCGGGTAAGTCTGTGGGTCCGGCGCGCTCACGTGGACAAGTTGTGGGTCCCACGATGATGCGGATAAGTGGAGACGTGTCCATCTGCGGGGCACCAACGGCGGCCCCACTTGCCGGCACCAACCAACGTCAACTAAACGGGATTCCTTCCGTCCGAGCTCTTTCGCGGGTTATAGACAAGAAGTTGGGGAAAACTGAGGAAAAACTAAGGAGCTGGGGAAAACTGAGTACAACTAAGGACCCAAGGGCACGAAAATAGAAATCCCTTAAAAGAATGGCGGCTCTGGCGACCACCTACCCCGTAAATCCTAGCACCGGCGATCTCCTCCCTCTGCGGTGATCGAGGCTCATATTGCCTGGCATTGAGATTGGATTGCGATCCTGCACAAGTTAATAGGCTTATCTCTTCTCCCCTCTCTCATGATGTCACCCCCGATGTGGAAATGGAGTGTTTCATACTCTGAAGTTCAAGATCAGGATTCGGAAGTTCACAAAAGTATGGTTGGGGAGTTACATCTGTGGCCTGCTACGGATTGGTTGGTGTTGATGCATAGCAAAGGTACTCCCATTGTGGGCAAATACATGCAGAATGGAGATAGGGTAGATGTGGGATCCCAGATTGAATTCTCGGCATTTCATGACAAGGTTATCAGTTGTGTCCTATCTCCTTCTGAAGATCTTCTAGCCACGGATCAAGATCTATTGATAATGATGATTTCATATCCTCTTTCTTCAGATCGATGTTGGAAGGTAACTGATGTCTACGCACGCTTCTATTCCTGTAGACAGTGTTGGGCCTCCAAGAGCAGAGGTTTGCAGAACAGCAGCAAGTTTCCCTTAAGTGAATCACCCAAGGTTTATCGAACTCAGGGAGGTAGAGGTCAAAGATATCCCTCTCAAGCAACCCTGCAATTAAGATACAACAAGTCTCTTGTGTCCCCAACACACCTAATACACTTTTCAGATGTATAGGTGCACTAGTTCGGCGAAGAGATAGTGAAATACAAGTAATATGGATGATTAAAAGTAGTAATTGCAATCTGAAATAAAAATGGCAGCAAGCGAGCATGTAGCAGAACTTGTTGGAAACGGTGTTTCAATGTTTAGAAACAAGGCATAGGGATCATACTTTCACTAGTGGACACTCTCAACAATGATCACATAATTGAATAAATAAATGCTACTCTCAAACACTCTCTTGTTGGATAACAAACACCATTCAATGTGTAGGGCTGCAAAATCACACCTCAAGCCGGAGTAAACAAGCTCCACAACGTCATAAAGGAATCACACACGATGCGCACACTGTCACCATCACACCGTGGAGAGTAACTCCGGAGTTCATATTAAAGTAACCTCTAGAGTGCATAATAGACAAGAGTAACATCTACATATTCAACTAGATTACAAAGCTCATGATCACATAAAGATCACACCATGGGAGAGAGAGATGAACCACATAGCTACCGGTAGAGCCCTCAGCCTCGGGGAGAACTACTCCCTCCTCATCATGGGAGACAACAACGGCAATGAAGATGGCGATGGTGTCGATGGAGATGACTCCGGGGGTAATTCCCCATCCCGGCGGCGTGCCGGAACAGAGATTCTGTCCCCCGAAACTTGTCTTCGCGATGGCGGCTACGGAACTCTTCGTGGAATATGACTTGACTTTTTAGGGTTTTCGCATCTGGGAGAATATATAGGCGGAAGGGCGGCCTCGGAGGGGCCCCAGGGTGCCCTCCCCACCTGGTGGCGCGGCAGAGGGGTGGGCCGCCCCCCCCCTATGGTGTGGGGGCCCCTTGGCCCCCCTCTGGCCCTTCTCTGGCTCTCTAGGTCCGCCTCGGCAAAATATTGACTTCTGTCTTTGTGGGGTCCAATTCCGAGAATATTTCCTGTGTAGAATTTCTGAAACCAAAAACAGCAGAAAACAGGAACTGGCGCTTCGGCATCTTGTTAATAGGTTAGTCCCGGAAAATGCATAAACTTGATATAAAGGATGAGCAAAACATGTAGGTATTGTCATAAAACTAGCATGGAACATAAGAAATTATAGATACGTTGAAGACGTATCAGTAACTTATTCTACCCACGTAGATCTGGCTAGAGGCCGTATGAAGGCGTATGATGGTTCGTTGATGCTGCCTGTTAAGGATCATTGGCTCTTGCTTAAGAATGCTAAAGGGGCTATGATTGGTCGTAGAGGTTTAAAAACCACTAATACCTTAAGCCTAGGGGCTAAAATATCTTTTCCTAATCATGTGACCAGGCTAGGGTTGTCTTTGTTGCCCCGGGAACCAGCTGCTATAGTCCATGACCCTCACATTGCAGCAGCTAATGTCATTCTTAACTCCTTGGATAAGGGTGCAACTATGCAGAATAGTACAGTGCAGGGGGGTTCATCACCTACATGCAATGAGCACCTGGTGAAAGATCCTATCAATTTTGCAGAATCTGTCCATGCAGCTTTATTTAGAGGACTGAGCTTCTCTCATGGAATCAATTTTGCCAAAGATGTCAAAAACAAATTCAATACTGACGTGCATCCTTCCTCTCAGACTGGACATTTTTTAATGGTGGTGGCTTTCGGCAAAACTAACTTCAAAATGAGGAGGATTTAGTCAGTATTGCTTTGGAGGCAGCAATTGGTGGTTCTTTTGGTAATTTGAAAGTGTCTCTTGTCAGGGATATAGTCTTTTCTTTCTGTGTGGCAAATAAGAATGTGGGTTTTCATATCTTAAAACTAAGGAAGTTCTCTTGCCATCAATTTAAATGTTATTTTCATCTATGGGGTAGAGGAGGACCTAATTGGCGTTCGGAATTCTCTCAGTGGCAAAAGCAATGTGATGAGGATTGGGTTTTAGTCAGTCCTACAAGGAGGGTCGTGCAGCATGCCTTGGAAGCTTTGGAGAAAAAGGCTCATACTTCTATTTGTCCAAGGTGCACAATGTAAAAAAATTTGCAGTTTGCAGATTCAATATCCTATGAAGCATGCTTAGGATATCAACCACCTAAACCTCCTAATGAGTCAAGAGAGACTTTGCAGCCTGATACTTCTGCCTCTTCCTCCTCAGGATCAAAATTAAATCTGGATATTAATTCTGCTATTGGTATAAGCTCTTTGGAAGAGGCACATAAAGAGTTTGAAAATATGATTGATGATATGGCTTTCAAAGTGTGGAATTGAGGGAGATGTTTGAGTATGGGACATGAGACCAAAATGTGCACGAGTGATATTCATTGCAGGTCTTGTTTTAATTATGGACATATTCGGAAAAATTGCCTGAATAGGAATTTGAATAAGGTTTGGGTTCCTAAGCAAAAGTCGCCGGAGCGGACAGTAATAAATGACCAGATAGAATCTTTGTCCGCGGCCATTTCACATCCCACTCCACCCACCTCCTTTAATAATATCCACCTGGCGTCAAGTCAGGCGACTCTGCCTCTGCCTCGAGAAAACCCTAGACCTGTCGATCCTTCTTCTCCAACGGCGATGGCGGTGTTCGAGGTTGACCCCACGCCAAGGCTTCCATGGGGCACCATATTATAGATGGCGGGACAATGCGACTTCCAAGGACTTACTACAACGCGTCGCAGGATCCTCCGGCACTTCATCGAGCTTACTGCATCGCCATGGTTGATCCGGCGCAGTGATGTCTACGGGAGCTTCTATTCTTGTAGACAGTGTTGGGCCTCCAAGAGCAGAGGTTTGTAGAACAGCAGCAAGTTTTCCCTTAAGTGTATCACCCAAGGTTTATCGATCTCAGGGAGGAAGAGGTCAAAGATATCCCTCTCAAGCAACCCTGCAACCACAAAGCAAGAAGTCTCTTGTGTCCCCAACACACCTAATACACTTGTCAGATGTATAGGTGCACTAGTTCGGCGAAGAGATAGTGAGATGCAAGTAATATGGATGGGTATGAGTGGTAATAGCAATATGAATAAAATATGGCAGCGAGTAAACATGTAACAAAACAGTAAACAAACGGAGATTCGATGCTTGGAAGCAAGGCCCAGGGATCCTGCTTTCACTAGTGGACACTCTCAACAATGATCACATAATAGGACTACTCTACACCCTCTTGTTGGATGATGAACACCACTAACTGTGTAGGATTACACGAACCCTCAATGCCGGAGTTAACAAGCTCCACAATATTCAATGTTCATATTTAAATAACCTCAGAGTGTAAGATAGATCAACACAATCACACCGAGAACTAACATAGCATGCACACTGTCACCATCACACTATGAAGGAGGCATAGATCACATCAATACTATCATAGCAATAGTTAACTTCATAATCTACAAGAGATTACAATCATAGCCTACGCCAAGTACTAACACGGATGCACACACTGTCACCATTACACCGTGCAGGAGGAATAGAGTACTTTAATAACATCACTAGAGTAGCACATAGATAATACTCAACTTGATCACAAAGAGAGAGATAAACCACATAGCTACAGCGGAGCCCTCAGCCCCGGGGGTGAAATACTCCCTCCACATCATGGAGGCAGCGATGGCGGTGAAGATGGCGGTGGAGACGGCGGTGGAGATGACTCCGGGGGCAATTCCCCGTCCCGGCAGGGTGCCGGAACAGAGACTTCTGTCCCCCGAATTGGAGTTTCGTGATGTGGCGGCGCCCCTGGAGTCTTTCTGGAGTTTCTTCAAGAGGTGTCGAAGTTTTAGGTCACGACGGCTTAAATAGGCGAAGAGTCGGAGTCGGAAGAGTCTCGAGGGGCCCACACAATAGGGTGGGGTGACCACCCTCCAGGCCGCGCCGGCCTATGGGGAGGAGGCCCTGGGCCTCCCCCGGCTTGCCTTACGGCTCCGTGAGTCTTCCGGCGAAATAGAATTTCCGTAATTTTTCTGGATTTTCCGAGCACTTTGGTTTTTGGGCCTTTTACTGCAAGAAATAGACATAATAAACAGAAACTGGCACTGTGGCATCTTGTTAATATGTTAGTCCAATAAATGCCATAATATGATATAAAGTGCAAGCAAAACATGTAGGTATTGTCATAAAACAAGCATGGAACATCAGAATTATAGATACGTTGGAGACGTATCTGCATCCCCAAGCTTAGTTCCTACTCGTCCTCGAGTAGGTAAACGATAAAAGATAATTTCTGAAGTGACATGCTACCAACATAATCTTGATCATACTATTGTAAAGCATATGAGATGAATGCAGCGGTTCAAAGCAATGTTAATGCAATGAGTAAACAATTGAATCATATAGCAAAGACATTTCCTGAATAATACTTTCAAGACAAGCATCAATAAGACTTGCATAAGAGTTTCTCATAAAGCAATAAATTCTTAGTAAAAGCATTGAAGCAACACAAAGGAAGATATAAGTTTCAGCGGTTGCTTTCAACTTCAACATATATATCTCATGGATAATTGTCAACATAAAGCAATATAACAAGTGCAATAAGTAAACATGTAAGAATCAATGCACACGGTTGATACAAGTGTTTGCTTCTAAGATAGAAAGAATAGGCAAAGCTGACTCAACTATAAAGTAAAAGATAGGCCCTTCGCAGAGGGAAGCATTGATTACTATATTTGTGCTAGAGCTTTTCATTTTTAAAACAAGAAACAATTTTGTCAACGGTAGTAATAAAGCATATGTATCATGTAAATCATATCTTACAAGTTGCAAGCCTCATGCATAGTATACTAATAGTGCCCGCACCTTGTCCTAATTAGCTTGGACTACCGGGATCATCGCAATACACATGTTTTAACCAAGTGTCACAAAGGGGTACCTCTATGCCGCTCTGTACAAAGGTCTAAGGAGAAAGCTCGCATTTTGGATTTCTTGCTTTTGATTATTCTCAACTTAGACATCCATACCGGGACAACATAGACAACAGATAATGGACTCCTCTTTAATGCATAAGCATGTAGCAACAATTAGTGTTCTCATATGAGACCGAGGATATATGTCCAAAACTCGAAACTTCCACCATGATTCATGGCTTTAGTTAGCGGCCCAATGTTCTTCTCTAACAATATGCATGCTCTAACCATTAAAGTGGTAGATCTCCCTTACTTCGGACAAGACGGACATGCATAGCAACTCACATGATATTCAACAAAGATTAGTTGATGGCGTCCCCAGAAAACATGGTTATCGCACAACAAGCAACTTAATAAGAGATAAAGTGCATAAGTACATATTCAATACCACAATAGTTTTTAGGCTATTTGTCCCATGAGCTATATATTGCAAAGGTGAAGGATAGCAATTTTAAAGGTAGCACTCAAGCAATTTACTTTGGAATGGCGGAGAAATACCATGTAGTAGGTAGGTATGGTGGACACAAATGGCATAGTGGTTGGCTCAAGGATTTTGGATGCATGAGAAGTATTCCCTCTCGATACAAGGTTTAGGCTAGCAAGGTTATTTGAAACAAACACAAGGATGAACGGTGCAGCAAAACTCACATAAAAGACATATTGTAAACATTATAAGACTCTACACCGTCTTCCTTGTTGTTCAAAACTCAATACTAGATGTTATCTAGACTTTAGAGAAACCAAATATGCAAACCAAATTAGCAAGCTCTAAGTGTTTCTTCATTAATGGGTGCAAAGTATATGATGCAAGAGCTTAAACATGAGCACAACAATTGCCAAGTATCAAATTATCCAATATATTTTAGAATTACTACATGTAGCATTTTCCAATTCCAACCATATAACAATTTAACGAAGAAGAAACTTCGCCATGAAAAATAAAAGCTAAGAACACATGTGTTCATATGAACCAGCGGAGCGTGTCTGTCTCCCACACAAGCATTTATTCAAACAAAAACAAAAAAAAAGCCCACAGACGCTCCAAGTAAAGTACATAAGATGTGGCCGAATAAAAATATAGTTTCAAGAGAAGGAACCTGATAATTTGTCGATGAAGAAGGGGATGCCTTGGGCATCCCCAAGCTTAGATGCTTGAGTCTTCTTGAAATATCCAGGGATGAACTACCGGGGCATCCCCAAGCTTAGAGCTTTCACTCTTCTTGATCATAGTATATCATCCTCCTCTCTTGACCCTTGAAAACTTCCTCCACACCAAACTCGAAACAACTCATTAGAGGGTTAGTGCACAATAAACATTCACATGTTCAGAGGTGACACAATCATTCTTAACACTTCTGGACATTGCATAAAGCTACTGGACATTAATGGATCAAAGAAATTCATCCACCATAGCAAAAGAGGCAATGTGAAATAAAAGGCAGAATCTGTCAAAACAGAACAATCCGTAAAGATGGATTTTATCGAGGCACCAGACTTGCTCAAATGAAAATGCCCAAATTGAATGAAAGTTGCGTACATATCTGAGGATCACGCACGTAAATTGTCTTAATTTTCTGAGCTACCTACAGGGAGGCAGGTCGAAATTCGTGACAAGCAAAGAAATCATGCAACTCGCGATAATCCAAATCTAGTATTCACTTTACTATCAAAGACTTTACTTGGCACAACAAAACACAAAACTAAGATAAGGAGAGGTTTCTACAGTAGTAAACAACTTCCAAGACACAAATATAAAATAGAGGTACTGTAGCAAAATAAACACATGGGTTATCTCCCAAGAAGTTCTTTCTTTATAGCCATTAAGATGGGCTCAGCAGTTTTAATGATGCTCACATGAAAAATAGAGTATGAGGCAAAAGAGAGCATCAAGAAGCAAATTCAAAACAAATTTAAGCCTAACATGCTTCCTATGCATAGGAGTCTTGTAAATAAACAAGTTCATGAAGAGCAAAGTGACAAGCATAGGAAGATAAAACAAGTGTAGCTTGAAAAATTTCAGCACATAGAGAGGCATTTTAGTAACATGAAAATTTCTACAACCATATTTTCCTCTCTCATAATAATATTCAGTAGCATCATGAGCAAACTCAACAATATAACTATCACATAAAGCATTCTTATCATGAGTCTCATGCATAAAATTATTACTCTCCACATAAGCATAATCAATTTTATTAGTTGTAGTGGGAGCAAATTCAACAAAGTAGCTATCATTATTATTCTCATCAAGTGTAGGAGGCATAGTATAATCACAACAAAATTTACTCTCCATAGTAGGTGGCACCAAAAGACCACTATCATTATAATCATCATATATGGGAGGCAAAGTATCATCAAAGTAAATTTTCTCCTCAATGCTTGGGGGACTAAAAAGATCATGCTCATCAAAACCAGCCTCCCCAAGCTTAGAATTTTCCATATCATTAGCAACAATGGTATTCAAAGTGTTCATGCTAATATGTTCCATGGGTTTTTTAATTTTCGCATCAAACCATCCATGTCTTAAATCAGGAAATAGAATAAGAAGCTCATTGTTGTCCATTATGCCAAACTAGTGTAAACAAGAAACAAAAAGATGCAATTGCAGGATCTAAAGGAAATAGCTTCGAGTACTTACAACGGCGAAAATAGCTTAGTAGCCGAGATCCGGAGTGTGAGTACCTTTTACCTTACCTCCCCGGCAACGGCGCCAGAAAATAGCTTGATGTCTACGGGAGCTTCTATTCTTGTAGACAGGTGTTGGGCCTCCAAGAGCAGAGGTTTGTAGAACAGCAGCAAGTTTTCCCTTAAGTGGATCACCCAAGGTTTATCGATCTCAGGGAGGAAGAGGTCAAAGATATCCCTCTCAAGCAACCCTGCAACCACAAAGCAAGAAGTCTCTTGTGTCCCCAACACACCTAATACACTTGTCAGATGTATAGGTGCACTAGTTCGGCGAAGAGATAGTGAGATGCAAGTAATATGGATGAGTATGAGTGGTAATAGCAATCTGAATAAAATATGGCAGCGAGTAAACATGTAACAAAACAGTAAACAAACGGAGATTCGATGCTTGGAAGCAAGGCCCGGGGATCCTGCTTTCACTAGTGGACACTCTCAACAATGATCACATAATAGGACTACTCTACACCCTCTTGTTGGATGATGAACACCACTAACTGTGTAGGATTACACGAACCCTCAATGCCGGAGTTAACAAGCTCCACAATATTCAATGTTCATATTTAAATAACCTCAGAGTGTAAGATAGATCAACACAATCACACCGAGAACTAACATAACATGCACACTGTCACCATCACACTATGAAGGAGGCATAGATCACATCAATACTATCATAGCAATAGTTAACTTCATAATCTACAAGAGATTACAATCATAGCCTACGCCAGGTACTAACACGGATGCACACACTGTCACCATTACACCGTGCAGGAGGAATAGAGTACTTTAATAACATCACTAGAGTAGCACATAGATAATACTCAACTTGATCACAAAGAGAGAGATGAACCACATAGCTACAGCGGAGCCCTCAGCCCCGGGGGTGAATTACTCCCTCCAGATCATGGAGGCAGCGATGGCGGTGAAGATGGCGGTGGAGACGGCGGTGGAGATGACTCCGGGGGCAATTCCCCGTCCCGGCAGGGTGCCGGAACAGAGACTTCTGTCCCCCGAATTGGAGTTTTGCGATGTGGCGGCGCCCCTGGAGTCTTTCTGGAGTTTCGTCAAGAGGTGTCGAAGTTTTAGATCACGACGGCTTAAATAGGCGAAGAGTCGGAGTCGGAAGAGTCTCGAGGGGCCCACACAATAGGGTGGGGTGACCACCCTCCAGGCCGCGCCGGCCTATGGGGAGGAGGCCCTGGGCCTCCCCCTGGCTTGCCCTTCTGGCTCCGTGAGTCTTCCGGCGAAATAGAATTTCTGTAATTTTTCTGGATTTTTCCGAGCACTTTGGTTTTTGGGCCTTTTCTGCAATAAACAGACATAATAAACGAAACTGGCACTGTGGCATCTTGTTAATAGGTTAGTCCAATAAATGCCATAATATGATATAAAGTGCAAGCAAAACATGTAGGTATTCTCATAAAACAAGCATGGAACATCAGAAATTATAGATACGTTGGAGACGTATCACGCAGCCACCTCTTGCTACTGCTCACTAGAGAGATCAGGTGAACAACTTCCTTGTGGGCCCTCTGTAGCGCAATGTTCTATCTGTGCAGCCAAGTCTGTTCGGGGTCGGATTGTTTGAGATGAGTAGTCCCAACTCTGCTAGTGCTCTGGTTAAGCATGGTCAATTTCAGTTAAATAACAGATCACTTCGCTTCTTGCATGTCGATGAAACACAAAATCATCGTGTCGTGCTTGGTTGTCATAGAGGCTGGTTGATGTTCCTAGGGGTACATCCAGATTATCGCAATGATTTGGATATAGCTAATTCAGTAGAAACATTTGGTCAGTATCATGCATGGAACAATAATGATCCTGTTAAGGACAAAGTTCTGGTTCATACTTCCTTCACTTCCCCTCAACTAGTGCCTCGTGATGTTGTGTTTGGGAAATACTCAACACTAGGAGGGGTGAAGGAAACCTGGACTACTCCTGTCTATATCCTCACTGCAGATTTTGCTAATGCCTTGCCAGCAGATGAAGATCAAATGCCATCTGATGGCAATCCTCACCCTCTTCCTGGGAATTTGGTGCAGAATATGAACCTGTTTGTTAATCCTCAGTACCCAGAGGTGGGATGGGGTGCTGTTCAGGAAACTCCTCTTAATGGTAATAACAATCTGGATGGCAATGAAGGTCAAGTCAATCATCCTTTGTGGAATATGTAGGATGAGGAGGCAGTGGAGGAAGAAGAGTTACATGTTTCCATGGTCATGAATTTGTCAGATAGCTCTGATTCGTCTGTCAATATGGCTTTGGATGTGGCTGCTCCTCTTCAGCAGAATTTGGAGTGCGTGGTGGATATGTTCATTGGGTCTCCTCCACCACCTGAGATGCAAAGATACCGTTGGTTTAATGCAATTATCCCCGCAATTTCACATGTGTTGCAGACTAAGCAACTGTACATGTATCCCTTTTTATTGCTGGAGAAAAATGCAGTACACTTTATGCAGAAGGACATGTGCCTAGAAGCTGTAGTGAAGAAGGATTTCTTGCAGCAAGAGCTGTGTGAGAAGAATATAGAGGAAGAATTTGTTTGCCGTGTAGTGCTTGCAACACCAAGGTAGAAAAAGTCAAGGAAGAATCTTGCTCCTGTAGTATAGTCAACAGAGAGAAGGTTTACTAGAAGTTGCCTGAAGAATGAGGGATATAGGCCTAAGCCTATGCTGGCAGTGCTGCCAAAGATCAAGAAGAAGACAAGAGCAAAGTTGCTCCTGGTAGATAAGAAACATGACATCCAACATGAAGCACAACATGAGGTATCTATGGAGGAGCAATAAGAGGAAATTCCTGTCACACCTATTCAAGTGTTGCAATGTGTTTGGATTGCCTTGGGCATTGCTCCAGAGAAGCTCACAAAGGATCAGGTTGAGGCTGATCCAATAAAAGGATCAGAAAGTGGTACAGATGATGTGCAAGACTAAGGAAGAAGGTGTTCTCATAGCATATCTTTGCTATGCAGCTTTTGTGGGGCCCTGTTTGGTGCTTTGGAGTTGTGGAAAGGTTTTATTTTGTGGTGTGTGTTCCTTTCAAAGATGTTGCTTTTGTGCTATGGTACTGGTCCTTGCTATCAAAGGAGTTATCTATTTATTATCCATGTCGTATATTTTGTTAAATGGTACTGGTCTGATATTGCATATCAGAAAGGGGCACTACCTAATGATATGTCAGTATAATGAGTAGATTGTCTTTGAGAAAATGGCGTGTACTGTCTTTGGAATGTGCGTGGTCTTAATTCTAAGAACAGACAAAGAGCAGTAAGATCTAAAATTGATGAAAGTGAATGTGATATCATTTGTCTCCAAGAAGCAAAATGTGAATCATTTGATTGGAGACTTATTCGAAAATTCTATCAAAAAATGTTGGAATCCTTTGATTATTCTCCATCTGATGGTGCTTCTGGGTAATTATTGTGATTTGGAATTTTTATGTGTTCCAAGGTGTTTTGATGCAAACAGAAAAAATTGGATTAATTATAACATTCACCTATGTGTACAATAATGACAGTTGGACTCTGGTGTGTGTGTGTATGGCCCTTGTCATGGAGAGAGATAATTTTGTGTCTTGGTTATATGGTCTGCAAATTCCTTCTAAGGACAATTGGTTAATCTTGGGTGACTTTAATTTCATCAGAGCACAAGATAATAGAAATAAACCAGGTGGTGATATTAATGCTATGTTTTTGTTCAATGAGATAATTGGACATTTGGGCCTTTTGGAATTGCCAATAAAAGGAAGAACATATACTTGGTCCAATATGCAGAGAGAACCTTTGCTAGAGCAGCTAGACTGGTTCTTTACTAGCTCTAATTGGATATCAATTTATCCAAACTCCATAGTGTTGCCTCTAGCAAAAAATGGTTCATATCATGTGCCTTGTGTGATTAATATTGACACTAATATACCAAAGGCTAAAAATTTCAGATTTGATAATTATTGGGTGGATCTGGCAGGATTTAAAGACTGTGTGGCTAATTCTTGGGGCCAGAATTCTCATAAGAATTATAGTTTAGCAATAGTGGCAGATAAACTCAAGAAGTTGAGGTATGAGTTGAAAAAATGGCATCTCAGTTAAGCTAGACTTAAGGATATCATGAAGAAATGCAATGAGGTTATTCTCATCCTAGATATCTTGGAGGAATAACAAGCTCTATATAGTGTGGAATTTAATTTCAGGAAAATTGTGAAGCTCCACTTGGATGAATTGTTGTTAGTTGAATGCAACTACTGGAGGAAAACATGCACTATAAGGTGGATCAAGCAAGGAGAGGATAATACAAAATTCTTTCATGCCATGGCAATTGAAAGATATAGAAGGAATTAATTCTATTGCACTGGTGCATGATGTAGATGGAAATGAGGTCAGTGATCATCAACTAATGGCAGGAATGCTTTTGAATGAAAACAAAGGAACAATGGGCCAGTCTGAGCCCATTAATATGCAATTTGATCTAGGCTCTCTTTTGCATCAGGTTGATGGGCTGGGAAACAAGGCCCTTTGAGGAGAAGGAAATGGATGAAGTGATCAAAAATATGCCAGTGGATCGTGCACCTGGGTCTCATGGTTTTAATGGCTTTTTGTTGAAGAAATGTTGGTCTATAATTAAGGAAGATTTCTATAAATTGGCTACAGACTTTCATAGTGAACCTATTCAATTAAAGAATATAAATGGGTCATATATCACACTCGTGCCAAAAAAGAAAGTGCTTTGCAGGTTAATGATTTTAGGCCTATATCTTTAACTAATGTGTGTGTGAAATTTCCCACAAAGTTGGCTTCTAATAGATTGCAAGATGTGATTTTATGCTGCATCCACAAAAATCAGTATGGGTTTCTCAGAGGAAGGACCATACAAGACTGCTTAGATTGGGCTTTTGAATATCTGTATTTATGCCATGCTTCAAAAAAGCCAATCATTATACTCAAACGGGATTTTGCAAAAGCATTTGATACAGTTGACGTGGGCAATACCCTTCGGGTAACTGATACGTCCAAATTGCATCACTATTTTATATCATAATTTGCTGTTATTCATTGATATATTTCATATTGGGACACAATACTTATGTTATTTCATCTATTTTGCATGTTTCATGATTATTTGGAGATCAAGCACGGAGCCGGGATTCTGCTGGAAAAAGCACCGTCGGAATGCAATATTTCGGAAGATCAAGCTGTGGAAGGGAGTTTTTCCAAAAATCCTATTTTTCCGGATGACGAAGGAAGCCGGAAGGAGGGGCCAGGAGGACCCGGGGTGGGCCCACACCCTAGGGCGGCGCGGCCCATGCCCCGGCCGCGCCGCCATGTGGTGCCGGGGGCCCACGACCCCTTTCGCCTCCTTTTCTTCGCGAAACCCTTCGTCCCGAAGACCTAAGCCACGAGAGGAATCCTCACGAAGGGTTACGGCCGCCTCTGCGGGGCGGAGAACACCGAGAGAAAAGAGCTCTCCGGCGGGCGAGGAATCCGCCGGGGAAATTCCCTCCCGGAGGGGAAATCGACGCCATCGTCACCGCCATCGAGCTGGACATCATCTCCATCACCATCATCATCATCTCCACCATCATCACCGCCATCTCCACCGCTGGACATCGTCACCGCCGTAGCAATTTGGGTTTGATCTTGATTGTTTGATAGGGGAAACTCTCCCGGTATCTATTCATACTTGTTGTTGATGCTATTGAGTGAAACCATTGAACCAAGTTCATGTTCAGATTGTTATTCATCATCATATCACCTCTGATCATGTTCCATATGATGTCTCGTGAGTAGTTCGTTTAGTTCTTGAGGACATGGGTGAAGTCTAATTGTTAGTAGTGAACTATGGTTGAGTAATATTCAATGTTATGATATTTAAGTTGTGGTGTTATTCTTCTAGTGGTGTCGTGTGAATGTCGACTACACGACACTTCACCATTTATGGGCCTAGGGGAATGCATCTTGTACTCGTTTGCCAATTGCGGGGTTGCCGGAGTGACGAAACCTAAACCCCCGTTGGTATATCGATGCGGGAGGGATCGCGAGGATCTCGAGTTTAAGGCTGTGGTTAGATTCATCTTAATTACTTTCTTGTAGTTGCGGATGCTTGCAAGGGGTATAATCACAAGTATGTATTAGTCCTAGGAAGGGCGGTACATTAGCACGGAGTTCACCCACACAACACTTATCAAAACAATGAAGATTAATCAGCTGTATGTAGCGAAAGCACTAGACTAAAATCCCGTGTGTCCTCGAGAACGTTTGGTCATTATAAGTAAAAAAACCGGCTTGTCCTTTGTGCTAAAAAGGATTGGGCCACTCGCTGCAATTATTTCTCTCGCATTTTACTTACTCGTACTTATTTCATCTGTTACATCAAAACCCCCGAATACTTGTACCGTGAGCATTTACGGTGAAACCTTCATCGAAGCTGCTTGTCAACACCTTCGCTCCTCGTTGGGATCGACATTCTTACTTATCGAAGATACTACGATACACCCCTATACTTGTGGGTCATCGGTAACCCACATTACCCTATCTGTATTGACTAATTGGAGGCCCATGAAGACACTCCGAAGGCGAGATGGGCCACTAGGACGGCGCACCGAGAAGGTTCCTTGACGGGCAAGACAAGGAAGCGATCAAACAAGGAAAGATCGGATCTAAAACTACTGTAAACCTAGTCGTACTCGGTGAGACCTCTTGAGACCTAGCCTCCTATATAAAGGCCAGGAGAGGAGCTGCCCAGGGACACGATCAATCTTAGCAATCTTAGCCAACAAAAGCTCAGAGCTAGGTCATCTTAGCAATAGCCATCTCGACGAGATCTCAGCCGAACTATTCGGCACCCCATTGTAACCCATTATCATCAAAATTAAGAACAGACAGGCAGGACGTAAGGGTTTTACCTCATCGAGGGCCCCGAACCTGGGTAAATCGCTCTCCCCGCTTGTCTGTGAACCGATGTCTCGTGTCGGCTTGCGGGATTCCATCAACCCTAAGCCCCTATCGGAGGGCATTGGCGAGGAGTACCCTCGACAATTGGCGCCGTCTCGTGGGAACCCTGTCGGCACAAAATCGGACATCGGCTGAACCCGACATGTCATCGGCAGCTTCATCAACACCGTCATCGCCTCGTTTGGGAAGCCCGATTCGTTTCGGTTCCTACGAGTTCACCCCACATAGCGATTCGTCTCGCTCGACTTTCTCCGGTCTGCAAGGCAATATGGAGATGGCCTTCGGGAGCGTCCACTACAACGTCAACTCAGAAGGAATTCTTTGGCTGCTGGAATCTCCCATCTCCAGGTCGACGAGTCCAAGCGCATCGTCGTCACTCGACCCTTCGGCTGGCCTGACATGTCCGTCGAGTCCATCCGCACCTTCGGCTCCCCGTTCGGCATCCTCCATGTCAGTCGGATCCGATAATCCCGCGACCTCGGAGTTAACCTCGTACTACTGCATGAACTGCGACACCAGGCACGGACTAGGGTCGAGCGACACGCCGTTCATCTGCAATGCCTACTATTCAGCGGGAGAGGACAGCATCGACAACATCACTCAAGGAGACACCCGAAGAGTGGCGCCCCTCCAAGTTTATGTCGCTAACAGGGGAGACGGAGATCGCACCCCCCGTTCCAGCAGGCGAGCTAGTTTTGAGAACAGCGCCAGCAACAACAACAGCGACCACACCATCGCAGAGGAGGAGTGGGCAGCAGCCAAGGCAGCCGTGCTTAACGACACACCACTTCCGGCGGGAACCACGGTTGGCACTCTCAATGCTTACCGCTCCATATTGGAAAAAATCGTGAGCGCCTATCTAAGGAGCAAGCCACCCTCGAGAGACGCCTATCTGCGGCAGACCGATCCAGCGAACGACGAAGGGGCTCGCAGGGAAGTGCCTCTCGAAGTACCCACGGAGGAGGCAAGCATCGATCAAGGATGTCCAGGCTTTCGGAAGATGATGCAAGGGAGATAACGTCAAACCCGACCAAGTCCTTTATGACTACGGACACCGCGGGCATGCCACGGCCAAAAACGTTGCGGGAGCAACAGCCAACCTTGCAGCATACCTCATTAACCAGCGTCCCGAAGGATCCATGGCACAGGCTCACCGTGGTGCCTTAGAAAGTCTCGCGATATTAGGAGATAATCTAGTTCCACGGAAGGAGAAGACCACCTTGCAGGCCAACGGCCCAAAGCACCGCGCAAGAGACGCTCGAGATGAAATTACTCAGAGTAGAATCGACAAAGCAAGGCGACGACGCGCCGCCAGAGAGGAATTCGACAGCGATTCTTCGGATGAGACCCAGGAGAACGACGACGAGCTTAGGGGAGCCGATTGTTTAAGCTACAAAATTCGGGAGGCGATGCCACCTAAGAATTTCAAACCTACCCCTACCGACGCCGCCAAATACGATGGGCAGCAGGAGCCGAGATCCTGGATAGAGGATTATTTGCAGACAGTGATTCTGCAAAAAGGGAATCAGATAGCAGCAATGCAGTGCCTGCAGCTTTACCTAAAGGACTCGGCGCGAGCCTGGCTAAGAGGTCTGCCGAAGGGTTCCATTAAGTCATGGGACGACCTAGTAGAGGCCTTCGTCGCCAACTTCCAAGCAACCTACAAAAGGCCCGTCGGGATCGAGGAGTTACGGCATTGTCAGCAAAAGCAGGAGTCGATGCGCGCATACATCGGGAGATTCACCAAGCTCCTGAACGCTGCGGAAGACGTATCTGTCGACAGAGCAATCGACGCCTTTAGTGATGGCATCCGACGTGAAAGCTATATAGAAGAACTTGGGCGCAAGAAGCCGAAAACCATAACCAAGTTAATGGAAATCGCCAACAGCTGGGCCGATGGCGAAGACAACGTTCGAAAGCCACGACAGCGCAGCGACGATGAAGAGGATGACCAGCCGAAGCATGATTCGGGTGGTCGAAGGGATCGCAACAAGAGAAGGAAGAACCGCAGCTACGATGACAATAACTTGGTGGCCGCAGGCTACTCGATCGGCAAGATGATCGGTACGATGACGAGGCGAGATGATCGACGGGACGGTAATCGGAACAACTCCGGGAACCGTGGCAACTTTAAACCACGACAACGAGAGAACTCCCGAACTACCCTACGGCTGAGCGAGATCAACGCCCCTGCTACCTGCATTCGTATACCGATTCCAAGGATGGTAAAATAAAGTCTAGCCACCTGCTCAGAGACTGTCGGCAGTTCATCGATATGCATAAACTCATCCAGCAGGCAGGCCAGCAACAGCTTCCACCACCACCACCACCACCCCCACCACAACATCAGGTCCAGCAAGCTCAACCTCATCAACCCAACGAGGCATTTCCACCACCACGTGGGCAGATGAGTATGATCCACAGGACAGGTGTTTCAAGGAGGGAAATGAAGAAGCTCACTGATGTCTACGGGTGCTTCTATTCTTGTAGACAGTGTTGGGCCTCCAAGAGCGAGAGGTTTGTAGAACAGCGAGCAAGTTTCCCTTAAGTGGATCACCCAAGGTTTATCGAACTCGGGGAGGAAGAGGTCAAAGATATCCCTCTCATGCAACCACTGCAACCCCAAAGCAAGAAGTCTCTTGTGTCCCCAACACACCTAATAGGTGCACTAGTTCGGCGAAGAGATAGTGAAATACGAGGTGGTATGAATATATATGAGCGGTAGTAACGGCGCCGAGAAAAGTGCTTGCTGGCGTGCGGTTGATGGTAGTAATATTGCAGGAAGTACGGATGCGGTAAAACGAGTAAACAAACAGCGGTAGCGATATTTAGGAACAAGGCCTAGGGATCATAGTTTCACTAGTGGACACTCTCAACATTGATCACATAACAGAATAAATAGATAGATGCTAGACTCTACACTCTCTTGTTGGATGATGAACACCACTAAGCGTGTAGGATTACACGAACCCTCAATGCCGGAGTTAACAAGCTCCACAATATTCAATGTTCATATTTAAATAACCTTAGAGTGCATGACAGATCAACATAACCAAACCAAGTACTAACATAGCATGCACACTTGTCACCTTCACGCTACGAAAGGAGGCATAGATCACATCAATACCATCATAGCAATAGTTAACTTCATAATCTACAAGAGATCACAATCATAGCCTACGCCAAGTAGTACACGATGCACACACTTGTCACCATTACACCGTGCGGGAGGAATAAACTACTTTAATAACATCACTAGAGTAGCACACGGATAAATTGTGATACAAAACACATTGCAATCATAAAGGGATATAAATAAGCACTTCACTATGCCATTCATAACAGTGAATAAGTATTACGTGAAATCTAGCCTAAGAGACCCACACGGTGCACACACTTGTCACCTTTACACACGTGGGACAAGGAGTCTCCGGAGATCACATAAGTAAAACCCACTTGACTAGCATAATGACATCTAGATTACAAGCATCATCATATGAATCTCAATCATGTAAGGCAGCTCATGAGATTATTGTATTGAAGTACATAGGAGAGAGATTAACCACATAGCTACCGGTACAGCCCCGAGCCTCGATGGAGAACTACTCCCTCCTCATGGGAGACAGCAGCGTTGATGAAGATGGCGGTGGTGTCGATGGAGGAGCCTTCCGGGGGCACTTCCCCGTCCCGGCGGCGTGCCGGAACAGAGACTCCTGTCCCCCAGATCTTGGCTTCGCGATGGCGGCGGCTCTGGAAGGTTTTCTCTGGTTTCGTCGAACGTGATAGGGTTTTCGCGATGGAGACCTTAAGTAGGCGGAAGGGCAGCCTCGGAGGGGTCCTGGTGGGCCCACACACTAGGGGGGCGCGGCCCCCCCTCTGGCCGCGCCAGGGTGGCGTGTGGGGCCCCCAGGGCTTCCCTCTGGCGGCTCTCGGGTGTTCTGGAAGCTTCGTCCAATTATAAGACTCTGGGCGTTGATTTCGTCTAATTCCGAGAATATTTCCTTACTAGGATTTCTGAAACCAAAAACAGCAGAAAACAGGAACTGGCACTTCGGCATCTCGTCAATAGGTTAGTTCTGGAAAACGCATAAAATCATCATAAAGTATGCATAAAACATGTAGATATCATCAATAATGTGGCATGGAACATAAGAAATTATCGATACGTCGGAGACGTATCACTCACCCGAGAAATCAACCTGGCAGAAAGCATCGTGGCGAACATCCCTGAGTATGTCGAGTGGTCGTCTCAGAACATCACGTTCAGCCGAGCGGATCACCCGATGACTATACCAAAACCAGGACATGCCGCCCTAGTAGTCGAAGCACAGATAGGAGGGTTCAAGATGAGCAAAGTCTTCATGGACGGAGGAAGTGGACTCAACCTGATATTCCTTGACACAATCCAAAGTATGGGGATCACCATGAGAATGCTAGAAGAATCAGACACTCGCTTCCATGGAATCCTCCCTACGTCACCAGCGTTCTCTCTTGGCAAAGCGCACCTGAACGTCGTCTTCGGCAAAACCGACAATTTCAGGAAGGAGAAAATCGAGTTTGAGGTAGTGAACTGGGAATCACAGTATCACGCCATACTCGGGAGACCAGCTTATGCCAAGTTCATGGCTGTGCCGCACTATGCATACCTCAAGCTGAAAATGCCTGGGAACAACGGGACAAACATCACAGTCCATGGAAGCTTCTCACGCTCGGACAATTGTGATCGTGACTTTCAAAGGATTGCTGCAAAGTTTGGGCTACAACGAGAAATTGTCGACCCTCCGCCCAAGCTGACGATACGAGAAATCAAGGAGGAAAAACATGACAGGGAAACCAAGAAAAAGCCAGCCAACCTTGCCCTTGAAGCCTCGGTAGCAGAAGCTTCTGCAACAAAAGCTTCGGCAGAGGACGGCATAGAAGGCACAGGAAACAGCAAGACGCTGGCAATCACTGCCCAGACCCCTGGTGAAATCAACAACGCCGCAGCTACCACTAGCATGGTGAAGAAGCCAGAAGATGCTGTCGAAGATGAGAAGAACCCCTTCCTTGATAAAGCACTTCCTTAGTCTTTAAATTTTTTCCCTTTATTTTACACAGGGCCTCCCTTTTTCGCCCTCTAGTTTCGTATTTATCCTATCAATGAGCACTTAAGTTTCAATTCTCGTTAAGCATTGCAGTAAATTAAAGCATCTATGACCGCGCCACCGTGAACCTTGCTTACAAGTAACGGTACAACGTAACGCGTGGCAGCAGATTGCGCCCCAAGGGAAAAACTTCTACGAGTGCTGCAAAGAAAAACAAGGACATTAATCCTTCCCTCGCTCGAGATGCCTCTACGAGTGCCGCAAAAAGCAAGAGTTTGGAAAACATAAAACAACCCACGTTCGATATTTCACTTATGGAAATATCAAAGAACAACGGGCTCATTGGCAGATCCATTGCACCCGAAATATTCGGAGTGACTGTCAAAACTTACAATCGGTTGAAAGCAAAGTTGCGCATACAACAGGTTTAGCAAAACCTGCAACACGAGCTGATCACTCATAATGATTTGCTGACCAACCAGTATACATGCATATAACGGGCAACTAAGATTTGCTCCTTCAAAAATTTGCCAACGGCACGGTAAAAGTACATATTCATGTATTTACCAACTAACAAGTTTCGGCTTAACAATCCTAACACTTGGATGGATTAGCCAATGCAATTCATTTTACAAAAATAACTTTACACCTAACGTCACCCTTGCGGAGTTTCCCTTTCTTCAGGTACATTTGACTCCTCCTCAAGCCTGTCGACAATTATGTTGGCGGGCACTAAAACCTTCGGGTACAGTTCTTCAAAATCACCAGTTGCATTGGCGATAGATAGCAAACATGCTTGAGGGATAACGAGCAAGCACAAGGGCAAGCGTACACTTGGCCCCCGCGAAAACTTGAGCTCGCACCAAATCCCGAACCTTCTTGGCGTTTCCAAACTCGGACATCAAAGTCAAAAGCGTGGGGGGAACTGCATTCAAAGGAAACATTGTCTTCCAAACCACCCTCATAGCTTTATAGCACTTATCAAAGAATTGGTGGACTTGTTGGACCCGATCCTGAAATTTTGCAACAGCCGAAGCCTTCGAGTGATCCCGCCAGAAAATCCCTTCAGATGAGGAAAGCTGGGTTAAAGCATGCACTCGCTCGTGTATCCGCTTGTTCTCTTCCGCATGGTTCAACGCTATGACTGGCAAAAGAATCAGTAAAGAGTCAGACAAGGTGTTGTTAATAAAAGGGCAAAGGAATCGGGAAACTTACGGTTCAAACTCTCGGTAGCTTTATGCGGCTCGGTAAGAGTGTACCGTTCCACGTCGGCTGCAATCTCGCTCTTCTTATTGACAATAGCAGCTAAGGCATAAGTGCTGCGCGAGGTCCTTTTCCATCCGCGTAATCCGATCCTTCATACGCTGGATCCGATCACTTTCGGGAAGGGCACCCGAAGAGTCGTCAACAAATGAGGGTATTGGGAAGACCTGCAGGAAACACCGTTGCAAAAGGATGATGGATATGGTACAGTGAGCATCCGAAATAACTCCCATCGGGAGAAGTACAAGAAGAAATATCATAACAAAAGTGTGCTAACAACACCGCTAGCACGGAGTTTATTACAAGCATAAGTTTTGCGGCGAATAATGTTTCACATCAGTTCAAGCATAAAGTTTGCTACAAGAATCAAGGGGCTTGGGTCCGAGTCGATAAGCTGGGTCCAGCCGACGATTTCCTTGATGAAACCGGTTCAAGGAGCTGGCGGGCACAAGTAAGGGCGGACGCTTTAAAGGCGCTTAAATCAACAAGCTGCCCGTCTTGCTCTTTCGGCAGCTCCTTGGTCATTTCTTCGATGTCACCCTTAAAGCCGTAACCCATCATAAGCTGGAAGGCAAGGACAGCACCATAAGTGCGCGATGTACGCTTGAATACCTCGATAACCTCCTTGGTGTCAACCGCGAAGGCATCGACCAGCTGCCCCAGGGTCTTCTCCTGCTTGATCTTGGGGAAAATCATCGAGTGCATCCGCGCCAGGGCACCCTTCCCCTTTACAAGAAGCTCCCGCGTAAGCTAGTGAGTGGCAAGAGTCATCGACACAGCATTTGCTGGAGAGTTGTTTGGAACTCTGTCCAGGGCATCAGCAGGGATATTCGCCGCTTCTGCAGGAAAAAGAAAGAAAAAAGTACATTGGCAAAAGGATCGAATCCATAAGTACATCAATCGACAGAGGTGTATAAAAATTACCAAGCAAGGCCAAAGAAGACTGACGAAAGACTTCATCCTTTTCGGCTGCCCGAGCTTCAGCCACCAGCCTGGATGCTTCCTCCTCCTTCAACTTCTCTTTCGGCTTGCCCGGTTCCACCTTCGGAGAGTCAACCTCTTGGCGAGCCTCGGCAGCTATCTTGATCGCGCCATCCAATTTCAAGGAGGAAGATTTGATTTCCTCTTGTAGCCGAGCCTTGTCAGCTTCCAGAGAAGTGAATTGGGAGGCGAAGGCCTCCAAAGAGGAAATAACGCCTCGCAAGTCCTTAAGGAAGAAGGATATTTTACCAGAAATTGTCAAGCAAAGCACGCTCCAAGAGATTGGCATCACAGTTAGAAAAAGACTTACAGAAGGAGGAGTCGCGGTGGCAGAAGTTGTAGAGACGTCTTTCCCTTTGGAAAGGGAAGAAGCAGTCGATGCTTGAGCCATAGGGGCAGCCTTAGGAGCCGAAGCTTTGGAAGCCACTACGACCGGCGAAGCAGCATCAGATTTGGCTTTTTTAGACGGAGGCTCGATAAAGCCTTCATCGCTGCAAAGGAGAAAGGTCGACAATGAAGAGTAAGAAAAATAAAAGGGCAAAGTATAACTTCAGAAAAGAAACTACTTACATGTCGAAGAGATCATCTTCATCGGCAAAGCCGCCGGTTGATCTCTTCACAGGTGAAGCCCTGGCCTCCTCAGCAGCTGCATCAACAAAGGTATCATGATCAGCGTCGTCATTACGCATTGATCCATCTGCGACACCAGCGTCATCGGCTGAGGAAGGAAGAAACTATGGGGATCCGTCGAAGAAAATAGCAAGTAAGAACAGTGGTAATTACGTCAGCTAAGTAAAAGCAGCATAGTAGGAACGTGAAGAAAAGAAAAATACCTCTGATGGTGGATGGCCAGCGTCTAGGGGAGCATAAGAAGAAATCAGCGAAATCGAATCTTCCTGGCTAAAAGAAGTAAGGCGACGGACTTCGTCAAGCAACTCCTTTTCCGACAGATCGGCAGCATTGATCCTGGTTTCATCCTTTGGACTTGAGTACAACCACATCGGGTGAACTCTGGCCATGACTGGTTGGACTCGGCGTTTCAAGAATAAAGCTACCACCTCTGTGCCGATCATAGTTTGGCCATCGGCCTCTTTGATTCGAAGGAATTTGGCAAATAGTTCTTCGGCTGTTGCTCTTTCATCGGATGAAAGGATATTCTTCCAGGAATTCTTGGGCTTGGCTTCGGAGACATCGGCAAAGCAAGGAAGCTGAGATTCGGGTGACAAGGAGTCCTTGATGTAAAACCATTTCAGTCTCCACCCTTGCACGGACTCCCTCATTGGGAAATTGAAATAATTGACCTTCGAACAAGCTACAAACCCCACTCCTCCGATGACAAAGTAACCATTACTGCTGCTGTATCTCTTTACGTAGAAGATCTTTTTCCACAGCCCGAAATGAGGTTCGATACCCAGAAACGCCTCGCAAAGGGTGTGATACGTCTCCGACGTATCGATAATTTCTTATGTTCCATGCCATATTATTGATGATACCTACATGTTTTATGCACACTTTATGTCATATTCGTGCATTTTCTGGAACTAACCTATTAACAAGATGCCGAAGAGCCAGTTGCTGTTTTCTCGCTGTTTTTGGTTTCGAAATCCTAGTAACGAAATATTCTCGGAATTGGACGAAATCAAAACCCAGGGTCCTATTTTACCACGAAGCTTCGGAAGACCGAAGAGGAGTCGAAGTGGGGCCACGAGGGGCCGCCACCATAGGGCGGCGCGGCCCAGGCCTTGGCCGCGCCGACCTGTGGTGTGGGGCCCTCGTGTGGCCCCCCATGTTGCCCTTCCGCCTACTTAAAGCCTCCGTCGCGAAACCCCTGAGGCGAAAAACCACGATACGGAAAACCTTCCAGAGACGCCGCCGCCGCCAATCCCATCTCGGGGGATTACGGGAGATCTCCTCCGGCACCCTGCCGGAGAGGGGATTCATCTCCCGGAGGACTCTTCACCGCCATGGTCGCCTCCGGAGTGATGAGTGAGTAGTTCACCCCTGGACTATGGGTCCATAGCGGTAGCTAGATGGTTGTCTTCTCCTCATTGTGCTTCATTGTTGGATCTTGTGAGCTGCCTAACATGATCAAGATCATCTATCCGTAATACTATATGTTGTGTTTGTCGGGATCCGATGGATAGAGAATACCATGTTATGTTAATTATCAAGTTATTACCTATGTGTTGTTTATGATCTTGCATGCTCTCCGTTATTAGTAGAGGCTCTGGCCAAGTTTTTGCTCTTAACTCCAAGAGGGAGTATTTATGCTCGATAGTGGGTTCATGCCCGCATTGATACACGGGACGATGTGACGAAAGTTCTAAGGTTGTGCCGTGCTTGTTGCCACTAGGGATAAAACATTGATGCTATGTCTAAGGATGTAGTTGTCGATTACATTACGCACCATACTTAATGCAATTGTCTGTTGCTTTGCAACTTAATACTTGGAAGGGGTTCGGATGATAACCTGAAGGTGGACTTTTTAGGCATAGATGCGGTTGGATGGCGGTCTATGTACTTTGTCGTAATGCCCAATTAAATCTCACTATACTTATCATGACATGTATGTGCATTGTTATGCCCTCTCTATTTGTCAATTGCCCGACTGTAATTTGTTCACCCAACATGCTTTTATCTTATGGGAGAGACACCTCTAGTGAGCTGTGGACCCCGGTCCATTCTTTAATACTGAAATACAAATCTGCTTGCAATACTTGTTTTACTTGTTTTCTCTGCAAACAATCATCTTCCACACAATACGGTTAATCCTTTGTTACAGCAAGCCGGTGAGATTGACAACCTCACTGTTTCGTTGGGGCAAAGTACTTTGGTTGTGTTGTGCAGGTTCCACGTTGGCGCCGGAATCTCGGTGTTGCGCCGCACTACATCCCGCCGCCATCAACCTTCAACGTGCTTCTTGGCTCCTCCTGGTTCGATAAACCTTGGTTTCTTTCTGAGGGAAAACTTGCTGCTGTGCGCATCATACCTTCCTCTTGGGGTTCCCAACGAACGTGTGAATTACACACCATCAAGCATATTTTCTGGCGCCGTTGCCGGGGAGATCAAGACACGCTGCAAGGGGAGTCTCCACTTCTCAATCTCTTTACTTTGTTTTTGTCTTGCTTTATTTTATTTACTACTTTGTTTGCTATATCAAAACACAAAAAAATTAGTTGCTAGTTTTACTTTATTTACTGTCTTGTTTGCTATATCAAAAACACAAAAAAATTAGTTTACTTGCATTTACTTTATCTAGTTTGTTTATTTACTACTGCTAAAATGGCTACCCCTGAAAATACTAAGTTCTGTGACTTCACTAGCACAAATAATAATGATTTCCTATGCACACCTATTTCTCCACCTGCTACTACAGCAGAATTCTTTGAAATTAAACCTGCTTTCTTGAATCTTGTTATGCGAGAGCAATTTTCCAGTGTTAGTTCCGATGATGCTCGCTGCCCATCTCAATAATTTTGTTGAACTATGTGAAATGCAAAAGTATAAGGATATAGATGGTGATATTATAAAATTAAAATTGTTTCCTTTCTCATTAAGAGGAAGAGCTAAAGATTGGTTGCTATCTCTCGCCTAAGAATAGTATTGATTCCTGGACTAAATGCAAGGATGCTTTTATTGGTAGATATTATCCCCCTGCTAAAATTATATCTTTGAGGAGTAGCATAATGAACTTTAAACAATTGGATAATGAACATGTTGCTCAAGCTTGGGAAAGAATGAAATCTTTGGTTAAAAATTGCCCAACCCATGGACTGACTACTTGGATGATCATCCAAACCTTCTATGCAGGACTAAATTTTTCTTCGCCGAATTTATTGGATTCAGCTGCTGGAGGTACCTTTATGTCCATCACTCTTGGTGAAGCAACAAAGCTCCTTGATAATATTATGGTTAATTACTCTGAATGGCACACGGAAAGAGCACCACAAGGTAAGAAGGTAAATTCTGTTGAAGAATCCTCTTCCTTGAATGATAAGGTTGATGCTATTATGTCTATGCTTGTGAATGATAGGACTAATGTTGATCCTAATAATGTTCCATTAGCTTCATTGGTTGCCCAAGAAGAACATGTTGATGTAAACTTCATTAAAAATAATAATTTCAACAACAATGCTTATCGGAACAATTCTAGTAATAACTATAGGCCATATCCTTATAATAATGGTAACGGTTATGCTAATTCTTATGGGAATTCTTACAACAATAATAGGAATACACCCCCTGGACTTGAAGCTATGCTTAAATAATTTATTAGTACACAAACTGCCTTTAACAAATCTGTTGAGGAAAAGCTCAATAAAATTGATATTCTTGCTTCTAGAGTTGATAGTCTTGCCTCTGATGTTGATCTTTTGAAATCGAAAGTTATGCCTAATAGGGATATTGAAAATAAAATTGTTACTACAGCAAATGCCATCCAAGTTAGAATTAATAAGAATATAAGATTAATGGCTGAACTGCGTGCTAGGTGGGATAGAGAAGAAAATGAAAAACTAGCTAAAGAGAAAAATGTAGCTAAAGTTTGGACTATTACCACCACTAGCAATGCTAATGATTCACATGTTGCTGCACCTCCTA